>NW_022680656.1:0-98316 GCF_009764315.1 Trachypithecus francoisi | reverse complement strand
TATCTTTGTTCTCATTGGTTTCAAAGAACATCTTTATTTCTGCCTTCATTTCATTATGTACCCAGTAGTCATTCAGGAGCATGACTGGTTGCTCAGTTTCCATGTAGTTGAGCGGTTTTGATTGAGTTTCTTAGTCCTGATTTCTAGTTTGATTGCACTGTGGTCTGAGAGACAGTTTGTTATAATTTCTGTTCTTTTATATTTGCTAAGGGGTGCTTTACTTCCAATTATGTGCTCAATTTTGGAATAAGTGCAATGTGGTGCTGAGAAGAATGTATATTCTGTTGATTTGGGGTGGAGAGTTCTATAGATGTCTATTAGGTCCGCTTGGTGCAGAGATGAGTTCAATTCCTGGATATCCTTGTTAACTTTGTGTCTCATTGATCTGTCTAATGTTGACAGTGGAGTGTTGAAGTCTCCCATTATTATTGTATGGGAGTCTAAGTCTCTAAGGACTTGCTTTATGAATTTGGGTGCTCCTGTATTGGGTGCATATATATTTAGGATAGTTAGCTCTTCCTGTGGAATTGATCCCTTCACCATTATGTAATGGCCTTCTTTGTCTCTTTTGATCTTTGATGGTTTAAAGTCTATTTTATCAGAGACTAGGATTGCAACCCCTGCTTTTTTTTGTTCTCCATTTGCTTGGTAGATCTTCCTCCATCCCTTTATTTTGAGCCTATGTATGTCTCTGCATGTGAGATGGGTCACCTGAATACAGCAGACTGATGGGTCTTGACTCTTTATCCAGTTTGCCAGTCTGTGTCTTTTAATTGTAGCATTTAGTCCATTAACATTTAAGGTTAATATTGTTATGTGTGAACTTGATCCTGCCATTATGATATTAACTGGTTATTTTGCTCATTAGTTGGTGCAGTTTCTTCCTAGCCTCCATGGTCTTTACATTTTGGCATGTTTTTGCAATGGCTGGTACCGGTTGTTCCTTTCCATGTTTGGAGCTTCCTTCAGGGTCCCTTGTAAGGCAGGCCAGGTGGTGACAATATCTCTAAGCATTTGCTTATCTGTAAAGGATTTTATTTCTCCTTCACTGATGAAACTTAGTTTGGCTGGATATCAAATTCTGGGTTTACAATTCTTTTCTTGAAGAATGTTGAATATTCGCCCCCACTCTCTTCTGGATTGTAGAGTTTCTCCCGAGAGATCTGCCGTTAGTCTGATGGGCTTCCCTTTGTGGGTTACCCGACCTTTCTCTCTGGCTGCCCTTAAGATTTTTTCCTTCATTTCAACTTTGGTGAATCTGGCAATTATGTGTCTTGGAGTTGCTCTTCTCGAGGAATATCTTTGTCGCTTTCTCTGTATTTCCTGAATTTGAATGTTGGCCTGCCCTACTAGGTTGGGGAAGTTCTCCTGGATGATATCCTGAAGAGTGCTTTCCAACTTGGTTCCATTTTCCCCCTCACTTTCAGGCACCCCAATCAGACGTAGATTTGGTCTTTTTACATAATCCCATACTTCTTGCAGGCTTTGTTCATTTCTTTTTCTTCTTTTTTCTTTTGGTTTCTCTCTCGCTTCATTTCATTCATTTGATCCTCAATCACTGACACTCTTTCTTCCAGTTGATTGAGTCGGTTACTGAAGCTTGTGAATTTTTCACGTATTTCTCGTGTCATGGTTTTCATCTCTGTCATTTCGTTTATGATCTTCTCTGCATTAATTAGTCTAGCTGTCAATTCTTCCACTCTTTTTTCAAGATTTTTAGTTTATTTGTGCTGGCTACATAATTCCTCCTTTAGCTCTGAGAAGTTTGATGGACTGAAGCCCTCTTCTCTCATCTCTTCAATGTCATTCTCTGACCAGCTTTGATCCGTTGCTGGTGATAAGCTGCGCTCCTTTGCAGGGGGAGATGCGCTCTTATTTTTTGAATTTCCAGCTTTTCTGCCCTGCTTCTTCCCCATCTTTGTGGTTTTATCTTCCTCTGGTCTTTGATGATGTTGACATACTGATGGGGTTTTGGTATAGGTGTTCTTCCTGTTTGATAGTTTTCCTTCTAATAGTCAGGACCCTCAGCTCTAGGTCTGTTGGAGGTTGCTTGAGGTCCACTCCAGACCCTGTTTGCCTGGGTATCAGCAGGAGAGTTTGCAGAAGATAGAATATTGCTGACCAGCGAGTGTACCTGTGTAATTCTTACTTTGGAAACTTCCTCTCAGGGGTGTACTCCACCCTGTGAGGTGTGGGGTGTCAGACTGCCCCTAGTGGGGGATGTCTCGCAGTTAGGCTACTCAGGGGTCAGGGACCCATTTGAGCAGGCAGTCTGTCCATTCTCAGATCTCAACCTCCGTGTTGGGATATCGACTGCTCTCTTCAAAGCTCTCAGACAGAGTCATTCACGTCTGCATAGGCCTCTGCTGCTTCCCCTGTTGTTGTTTAGCTGTGCCCTGTCACCAGAGGTGGAGTCTACAAAGACAGGCAGATTTCCTTGAGCTGCTGTAAGCTCCACCCAGTTCGAGCTTCCCAGCGGCTTTGTTTACCTACTTAAGCCTCAGCAATGGCGGGCGCCCCTCCCCCAGCCTCGCTGCTGCCTTGCAGTTAGATCACAGACTGCTGTGCTAGCAATGAGGGAGGCTCCGTGGCCGTGGGACCCTCCCGGCCAGGTGTGGGTATAATCTCCTGGTGTACCCATTTGCTTAAAGTGCAGTATTGGGGTGGGAGCTACCCCATTTTCCAGGTGTTGTGTGTCTCAGTTCCCCTGGCTAGGAAAAGGGATTCCCTTCCCCCTTGCACTTCCCAGGTGAGGCAATGCCTCGCCCTCCTTCAGCTCTCACTGGTCAGGCTGCAGCAGCTGACCAGCATCGATTGTCCTGCACTCCCCAGTGAGATGACCCCAGTACCTCAGTTGAAAATGCAGAAATCACCAGTCTTCTGTTTCGCTCGAACTGGGAGTTGGAGACTGGAGCTGTTCCTATTCGGCCATCTTGCTCCGCCCCCTCCATCACATTCTTTTCAATGAGAAGTTTGTTTACCCTTTTTTCTTGGAATCTTCATTGGAATATTCATGAGCACATAGAAGAATAAGGTGAAAAAGGAAATATCCTCACATAAAAACTAGTAAGAATCTTAGTGAGAAACAGCTTTCTGATGCCTAAATTCATTTCACAGAGCTACACCATTTTTTTCATGCAGCAGTATGGTAGCACTGTTGTTTGGAAATCTGCAATAGGATATTTGGAAGCAGGTTGAAGCCAATGGTGACAATGGAAATATCCTCAGACAAAAACCAAAAAGAAGCTTTCTGAGAAACTGCTTTGTGATGTGTGAATTCATCTCACAAATTACACCTTTCTTTTCATGGAGCAGTTTGCTACCACTATTTTTGTGGAATCTGCAAAAGGGTATTACTGAGCACACTGAGGCCTACGGTGAAAAGGGAAATATCCCCCGCCAAAAACTAGAAAGAAGTTTTCTGAGCAACTGCTTTGTGATTTGTGAATTCATCTCACAAAGTTACATGACACTTTTAATGTAACAGTTATGTAACACTGTCTTTGGGAATCTGAGAAGGGATATTGTGGATATCAATGAAGCCTATGGTGAAAAAGGAAATGTCCTCAGATAAAAACTAGTAAGAAGCTTTCTGAGAAACAGTGCTGTGTTATGTGAATTCATTTCACAGTTACACCATTCTTTTCATGAAGCACTATGGTAGCAATAGGATATTTGGGAGTGCATTGAAGCCTATGGTGAACAAGGAAATATCCTCAGAAAAAAACAAAAAGAAGCTTTTTCAGAAACTGCTTTGTGATGGGTGAATTCATCTCACAAATTTACACCTTTCATTTCATGGAGCAGATTGCTAACACTATTTTCGTGGAATTGTCAAAGGGATATTCATGAGTGCATTGAGGCCTTTGGTGAAAAAGGAAATATCCTCGGATAAAAACTAGAAAGAAGCTTTCTGAAAATTTGCTTTGTGATATGTCAATTTACCACACAGAGTTACACTGTTCTTTTCATTGAGCAGTTTGCTAACACTGTTTTCGTGGAATTGCAAGGATATATTTGGAAGCACATTGAGGCCTATAGTGAAAAAGGATATATGCCAAGATAAAAACTAGAAAGAAACTTTCTGAGAAACTGCTTTGTAATGTGTAAATTCAACTCACAGTGTTACACCATTCTTTTCATGGAGCAGTTCGAGAACACTGTATTCATGGAATCCGCAATACGATATTTGGGAGGGTATTGAAGCCTGTGGTAACAAAGGATATATCCTCAGATAAAAACCAAAAGGAAGCCTTCTGAGAAACTGCTTTCTGATGTGTGAATTCATCTCACAGAGCTACACTGTTCTTTTCTTTGAGCAGTTTAATAACACTGTTTTCTGGGAATCCGCAATGGGATGTTTCAGAAGGCATTGAAGCTTATATTGACAAAGAAAATATCCTCAGGCAAAAACTAGAAAGAAGCATTCTGATAAGCTACTTTCTGATTTCTGAATTCATCTCACAGAGTTACACATATCTTTTCATGGAGCAGTTTGGTAGCACTGTTTCTGGGGAATCTGAGATGGGATATTTCAGATCACCTTGAAGCCTACAGTGACAGAAGAAATGTCCTCAGATAAAAACTAGAAAGAAGCTAAGAAAATTCTTTGTGATGTGTGAATTCATCTCACAAAGTTATGCTGCGCTTTTCATTGATTAGTTTGCTAACACTATTTTCTTAGATTCTGCAATGGGATATTTTGGAGCGCATTCTAAGCTTATGGTAACAAAGAAAACACCCTCATATAAAAACTAAAATGAAGGTTTCTGAGAAACCATATTGTGATTTGTTAATGCGTCTCACAGAGTTACATGATTCTTTTCATGGATGAGTTCGGTAGCACTGTTTTTGGGGAATCTGAGAAGGGATATTTTGGAACACATTGAAGCCTAATGTGACAATGGAATTATCCTCAGATAAAAACCAAAAAGAATTGTCTGAAAAACTGCTTTATGATGTGTGAACTCATCTCACAGAGTTACAGTGTTCTTTTAATTCAGCTGTTTGCTAACACTGTTTTTGTGGAATCTGCAATAGGATATTTTGGATTGCTTTGAAACTTATGGTGACAAAGGAAATATCCCCAGATGAAAACCAAAAAGAAACTTTCTGAGAAACTGCTTTGTGATGTGTGAATTCATCTCACAAATTTACACCTTTCATTTCATGGAGCAGTTTCCTAACACTGTTTTCGTGGAATCTGCAAGGGGATATATGGGAGCTCATGAGGCCTATGGTGAAAAAGGAAATATCCCCAGATAAAAACTACATAGAGGATTTCAGAGAAACTGCTCTGTGATGTGTGAATTCATATCACAGATTTACATCTTTCTTTTCATGGAGCAGTGGGCTAACACTGTTTTTGTCTAATCTGCAAAGGTATATTTGAGAGCCCATTGAGGCCTACAGTAAAAAAGTAAATATCCTCAAAAAACACTAGAAAGAAACTTTCTGAGAAACTGCTCTGAGATTTGTGAATTTGTCTCACAGTTACATAATTCCTTCAATGGAGCAGTTTAGTAAAATTGTTTTTGGGAATCTGAGAAGGGATATTTTGGATTGCATTGAAACCTATTTTGAAAAAGGAAATATCCTTAGATAAAAACTAGAAAGAAGATTTCTGAGAAACTGCTTTGTGTTGTGTGTATTCATCTCACAGAGTAGTCCGGTTCTTTTCATGGAGCAGTTTGCTGAAACTGTTTTCATGGAATCTGCAATAGGATATCTGGCAGTGCACTGAAGAATATGGTGACAAAGGAAATATCTTCAGACCAAAAACATAAAGGAACTTTATGACAAACCTCTTTGTGATGTGTGAATTCATCTCAAATATTTACACTTTTCTCTTCATGGAGCAGTTTCCTAACACTATTTTCGTGGGATCTGCAAAGAGATATTCATGAGCGCAGTGAGGCCTGTGGTGAAAAAGAAAATATCCTCAGACCAAAACTACAAAGATGCTTTCTGAGAAATTGCTTTGTGATGTGTGAATTCATCTCACAGAGTTACACTGTTCTTTTCATTGAGGAGTTTGCTAACAGTTTTCTTGGAATCTGCAATGACATATTTTGGAGCGCATTGGAGCTTATGATGACAAAGGAAATATCCTCATATAAAAACTAGAAAATTCTTTCTGAGAAACCAAGTTGTGCTGAGTTCATTGATCTCACAGAGTTACAGGATTCTATTCATGGATCAGTTTGGTAACACTGTGTTTGGGCAATCTGAAAGGGGATATTCTCGATCCCTTCAAAGCCTATGGTAACAAAAGAAGTATCCTAAGATCAAAACTAGAAAGTAGCTTTCTCAGAAACTTCTTTATCATCTGTGAATTCATCTCACAGTGTGGCACATTTCTTTTCATGAAGAAGATTGCCAACACTGCTTTCATGGAATCTGTAAAGGGATATTTGGAGCACATTGGGTACTAGGGTCAAAAAGGAAATATCCTCGCATAAAAATTAGAAAAAATCTTTCTGAGAAACTGCTTTGTGATTTCTCAATTCATCTCAGAGAGGTACAATGTTGTTTTCATTGAACAGTTTGCTAACACTGTTTTCTTGGAATCTGCAATTGGATATTTCTGAGCTCATTGATGCTTATGGTGACAAAGGAAATAAACTCAAATAAAAACTAGAAAGAAGCTTCCTGAGAAACTTGTTTGTGATTTGTGAGTTCATCTCACAGAGTTACACTGTTCTTTTCATTGAGCAGTTTGAAAACACTGTATTTGTTGAATCTGCAGTAGAATATTTGGGAGCACATTTAAGCCTATGGTGACAAAGGAAATATCCTCAGACAAAAACTCGAAAGAAGCTTTCTGAGAAACTGCTTTGTGATGTGTGAACTCATCTCACCGAGTTACACTCGTCTCTTCAATGAGCAGGTTGCCAACACTGTTTTCTTGGAAACTGCAATGTGATATTTTGGAGCGCATTGAAGCTTATGTTGACAAAGGAATTATCCACAGATAAAAGCAGTTTCTGAGGAACTCTTTTGTGATTTGTGAATTCATCTCACAGAGTTACACGATACTTTCCATGCAGCAATTTGATAGCACTGTTTTTGAGTAATCTGAGAATGGATATTTTGTATTGCGTGGAAGCCTATGGTGACATAGGAAATATCCTCAGGCAAAAACTAGAAAGAAGCTTTCTGAGAAAGTTCTTTGTGATGTGTGAATTCACCTCATAGAGATACACCTTTCTTTTCATGGATCAGATTCGTTTCACTCCTTTTGGGGAATCTGTGAAGGGATATTTTGGATCACATTGAATCCTATGGTGACAAAGGATATATTCTCCGGAAAATACTAGAAAGAAGCATTATGTGAAAGCTCTTTTTGATGTGTGCATTCTTCTCTCCGAGTTACAGCTTTCTTTTCATTGAGCTGATTGCTAACATTGTTTTTGTGGAATCTGCAAAGGGATATAGGGAGCGCCTAGAGGTTCATGGTAAAAAAGGACATATCATCAGATAAAAACTAGAATGAAGGTTTCTAGGAAACTGCTTTTTGATGTGTGAATTCACCTCACAGTGTTACACTGTTCTGTTCATTGAGACGTTTCCTAAAACTGTTTTCTTGGAATCTGCAACAGGATATTTTGGAGTGCATTGAAGCTTACGGTGACAAAGGATATATCCTCATATAAAAATTAGAAAGAAGCTTTCTGAGAAACTCTTTTATGGTTTGTGAATTCTTCTCACAGTGTTACACGATTATTTTCATGGATCAGTTCGGTAGCACTGTTATTGGGGTATCTGAGAAGGGATATTTTGAATCGTAAAGAAGCCTAGTTTAACAAAGAATATATCCTCAGATACAAACTAGAAAGAAGTTTTCTGAGAAACTTGTTTGTGATGTGTGAATTCACCTCACAGAGTTATGCCTTTCTTTACATGGGGCAGTTGAATAACACTGTCTTCGTGGAATTTGCAAGGGATATTTGGGAGCAGATGGAGGCCTATGGTGAAATATGAAATATCCTCAGAAAAAAACCTAGAAGAAAGCTTTCTGAGAAACTGCATTGTGATGTGAGAATTAATCTCACACTGTTACACTGTTCATTTCATGGAGCAGTTTGCTAACACTGTTTTCTTGGAATATGCAATGGGATATTTTAGACCATGTTGAAGTTTAGGGTGACAAAGAAAATACCCTCATATAAAAATTAGAAAGAAGTTTTGAGAAACTGCTTTGTGATGAGTGAATTCATCTTAAACAGTTACACAGTTCTCTTCACTGAACACTTTCTGAACACTGTTTTTGGGGAATCTGCAGTGGGATATTTCGCAGCGTGTTGAAGCTCATGGTGAAAAAGGAAGCAACCTCAGACAAAAACTACAAAGAAGCTTTCTGAGAAACTGCTTTGTGATTTGTGAATTCATCTCACAGAGTTACACGGATATTTTCATGGAGCAGCTTGGTAGCACTGTTTTTGGGGAATTTGAGAAGGGATCATTTGGATCGCCTTGAAGGTTATGGTGAAAAAGGGATTATCCTGAGATAAAAACTAGGAAGAAGTTTTCTAAGAAAGTTTTTTGTGATGTGTGATTTCATCTCAGAGTTACACCTTTCTTTTCATGGAGCAGTTTGCTAACACTGTTTTCGTGGAATCTGCAAGGGATATTTGGGAGCAGATGGAGGCCTATGGTGAAATATGAAATATCCTCAGAAAAAAACCTAGAAGAAAGCTTTCTGAGAAACTGCATTGTGATGTGAGAATTAATCTCACACTGTTACACTGTTCATTTCATGGAGCAGTTTGCTAACACTGTTTTCTTGGAATATGCAATGGGATATTTTAGACCGTTTTGAAGTTTATGGTGACAAAGGAAATACCCTCATATAAAAATTAGAAAGAAGTTTTGAGAAACTGCTTTGTGATGAGTGAATTCATCTTAAAGAGTTACACAGTTCTCTTCATTGAACACTTTCTGAACCCTGTTTTCGGGGAATCTGTAATGGGATATTTCGCTGCGCGTTGAAGCTCATGGTGAAAAAGGGAGCAACCTCAGACAAAAACTACAAAGAAGCTTTCTGAGAAACTGCTTTGTGATTTGTGAATTCATCTCACAGAGTTACACGTATATTTTCATGGAGCAGCTTGATAGCACTGTTTTTGGGGAATCTGCAGTGGGATATTTCGCAGCGTGTTGAAGCTCATGGTGAAAAAGGAAGCAACCTCAGACAAAAACTACGAAGAAGCTTTCTGAGAAACTGCTTTGTAATTTGTGAATTCATCTCACAGAGTTACACGTATATTTTCATGGAGCAGCTTGATAGCACTGTTTTTGGGGAATTTGAGAGGGGATCATTTGGATCGCCTTGAAGGTTATGGTCACAAAGGATTATCCTGAGATAAAAACTAGAAAGAAGTTTTCTAAGAAAGTTCTTTGTTATGTGTGATTTCAACTCACAGAGTTACACTTTTCTTTTCATGGAGCAGTTTGCTAACACTGTTTTCGTGGAATCTGCAAAGGGATATTTGGGAGCGCATTGTGGCCTATGGTGAAAAAGAAAGTATTCTCAGATAAAAACTAGAAAGAATGTTTCTGAGAAACTGCATTGCAATCTGTGAATTTATCTCAAAGTGTTACACTGCTCTTTTCATTGAGCAGTTTGCTAACACTGTTTTTGTGGAATCTGCAAGGGGATATATGGGAGCTCATGAGGCCTATGGTGAAAAACTGAGTATCCGCATATAAACACTAGAAAGAAGCTTTCAGACAAAATAATTTGTGATGTATGAATTCACCTCACAAAGTTACACTGTTCTTTTCATGAGCAGTTAGCTAAAACTGTTTTCTTGTGATCTTCATTGCAATATTTCGGAATGTTTTGAAGTTTAGGGTACCAAAGGAAATATCCTCAGACAAAAACTAGAAAAAAGCTTTCTGAGAAACCGCTTTGTGATGTGTTAATTCATCTCCCAGAGTTACACGATTCTTTTCAAGGAGCGGTATGGTAACACTGTTTTTGGTGAATCTGAGGGAAGATATTTTGGATTGCATCAAAGCCTATGGTGACAAAGGAAATATTCTCAGATAAAAACAGAGAGAATCATTCTGAGAAAGTTCTTTGAGATGTGTAAATTCATCTCACAGAGGTACTTCTTTCCTTTCATGAGAAGTTTGTGTACACTGTTTTCATGGAATCTGCAAAGAGATATTTCGGAGCACTTTGAGGTCTATGTTGACAAGGGAATATCCTCATATAAAAAGTAGAAAGAAGCTTTCTGAGAAACTGCTTTGTGATGTGTGAATTCATCTCATAGGTTTACACCACTCTTTTCACTGAGCAGTTTGCTAACACTGTTTTCATGGAATCTGTACAGGGATGTTTGAGACCACAATCAGAAAAACAGAATATCCTCATATAAAAAGTAGAAAGATGCTTTCTGAGAGACTGCATGGTGATGTGTGAATTCATCTAAAGATTCACACTGTTCTTTTCATTGATTAGTTTGTTAACACTGTTTTCTTGGAATCTGCACTGCGCTTTTGGAATGAATTGAAGCTTACTGTGACAACGGAAGTATGCTCACATAAAAACTAGAAAGATGCTGTCAGAGAAACCACTTTGTGAAGTGTTAACTCATCACAAGGAGTTACACAATCCTTTCCATGGATCAGATTGGCAGCACTGTTTTTTGGAAATCTGAGAAGGTATATTTTGGATCGCATTGTAGTCTATGGTGGCAAAGGAAATATCCTCAGATAAAAACTAGATAGAAGCTTTCTGAGAAATTGCTTTGTGATTTGTGAATTCATCTAACAGAGTTTCGTGATTGTTTTCATGGATCAGTTTTGTGGCACTGTTTATCAGTAATCTGAGAGGGGACATTTTGGATCACATTGAAGCCTATGGTGACAAAGGGAATATCCTCAGATGAAAACTAAAAAGAAACTTTCTGAGAAAGTTTCTTGTGATGTGTGATTTCACCTCACAGAGTTACACCTTTCTTTTCATATAGCAGTTAGCTAATACTGTTTTCATGGAATCTTCAAAGGGATATTTGGGAGTGCATTGAGGCCTATGGTGAAAAAGGAAATATCCTCAGATAAAAACTAGACAGAAACATTCTGAGAAACTGCTATGTGATGTGATTTCATCCCACAGAGTTACACCATTCTTTTTATTAAGCAGTGTGATAACATTGTTTTTGTGGAATCTCCAAAGGGATATTTTGGAGCCCTTTGAAGTCTATGGTGAGGAAGGAAATATCCTCAGATAAAAACTGCAAAGCTTTCTGAGAAAGTACTTTGTGATATAGATTTTTCTCAAAGAGTTACAAAGTTCTTTTCATTGAGCATTTTGCTAACACTATTTTCGTGGAGTATGTAATAGAATATTTTGGAATGCATTGAAGCATATGGTGACAAAGGAAATATCCTAAGACAAAACTAGAAAGAAGCTTTCTCAGAAACTGCTTTGTAATTTGTGAATTTATCTCACAGATTTACAATTTGCTTTCCTGGAGCAGTTTGTTAGCACTGTTTTTGGGGAATTTGAGAGGGGATGTTTTGGATCACATTGAAGCCTATGGTGACAAACGAAAAACACAGATAAAATTAGAAAGAAGCTTTCTGAGAAACTGCTTTGTGATGTGTGGATTCGTCTCTCAGAGATTCACACCTTTCTTTTCATGGATCAATTTGCTAGCAATGTTTTTGTGGAATCTGTAAAGGGATATTTGGGAGCACTTTGAGACCTATTGTGAAATAGGAATTATCCTCAGATAAAAGCTAGAAAGAAGCTTTCTGAGAAACTGCTTTGTAATGTGTGAATTCACCTCACAGGGAGAAGATTGATAGCACTGTTTTTGGTGCACCTGAGAAGGGATATTTTGGATTGCATTGAAACTTATGGTGACAAAGGAAATATCCTCAAATAAAACTAGAAAGAAACCTTCTGATAAAGCTCTTTGTGATATGTGAATTCACCTCACTGAGATACACCTTTCTTTGCATGGAGCAGTTAGCTAACACTGTTTTTGTGGAATCTGCAAAGGGATATTTGGGAGTACTTTGAGATCTATGGTGAAAAAGGAAATATCCTCAGATAAAAACCGTAAAAAAGCTTTAGAGAAACTGCTTTGTGATGGGCGAATTCATCTCACAGTGTAACACCTTTCTTTCATTGAGCAGTTTGGCAACATTCTTTTTGGGTAATCTCTAAAGGGATTTTCTGGAGCTCATAGAAACCTATGGTGAAAAAGGAAACAACTTCAGAAAAAACTGGAGAGAAGGTTTTTGAGAAACTGTTTTGTGAGGTGTGGATTCACCTCATAGAGATAAACCATTTTGTTGATTCAGCAGTTTTTCATCACTGTTTTTGTGGTGCCTGGGAAGTGATAGTTGAGACCACATTCAGGCTGATGGTGGAAAAGTAAATATGCAAAGATAAAAACTAGAAAAGTGCTTTCTGAGAGATTTATTTGTACTGGGTGAATTCACCTCCCAGAGGCAAACCATTCTTTTCATTGAACTCTTTGGTAACCCTAGTTTTGTGTTATGTACAAAGGTAATTCGGAGCACAGAGAAGCCTAAGGTGTAAAAGGAAATATCCTCAGATAAAAACTAGAATGAAGCTTTCTGAGAGACTGTTTTCTGATGGGAGATTCATCTCACCAAGTTAAATCTTTCTTTTCATTGAGCAGTTTGTTAGCAATCTTTTCGTGGAATATACAGGGATATTTGGGAGCAGATAGAGGCCAATGTTGAAAAAGGAAATATCTTCAGATAAAAACAGGAGAGAAAGTTCATGAAAACTACTTTGTGATGTGATCATTCATCTCATAGATGTAAAGCTTTCTGTTGAGAGAGCAGTTTGACATCACTGTTTTTGTGGTGTCAGAGAAGGGATATTTGGGAGCGAATGGAAGCCAATAGTGGAAAAGGAAATATCCTCAGTTAAAAACTAGAAATAAGTTTAATGAGAAAGTTCCTTGTGATGTGTGAATTCATCTCACAGAGTAATCCCTTTCTTTTCATGAAGCAGTTCCCTAACACTGTTTTCATGGAATCATCAATGTTATAATACGGAGCACATTGAGGCCTATAGTGAAAGAGGAAATATTCTTAGATAAAAACTAGAGAGAAGCTCTCTGATAAACTACTTTGTCATGTGTGAATTCATCTCACACAGTTACACTTTTCTTTCCATGGAGCAGTTTGCTAACACTGTTTTCGTGGCATCTGCAATGTGATATTTGGGAGTGCATTGAGGCCTATAGTGAAAAAGGAAATATTCTCAGATGTAATGAGAAAGAAGTTTTCTGAGAAACTGCTTTGTGATGTGTTAATTCATCTCTCAGAGTTACATGATTCTTCTCATGGATCAGTTTGGTACCAATGTTTTTGGGGAATCTGAGAAAGGATATTTTTGACCTCATTGAAACCTATGGTGACAAAAGAAATATCCTCACATAAAAATTAGAAAGAAGTTTTCTGAGAAAGTTCTTTGTGATACGTGAATTCACCTCACAGAGTTACATCTTTCTTTTCATGGAGCAGTTTCCTAAGACTGTTTTCGTGGAATCTGTCAAGGGATATTTGGGAGTACATTGAGGCGTACAGTGAAAAGGGAAATATCCTCATATAAAAAGTAGAAAGAAGGTTTCTGAGAAACTGCTTTGTGACTTTTGAATTCATCTCACAGAGTAACACCGTTCTTTCTATTGAGGAGTTTGATAACACTGTTTTTGTGGAATTTGCAATATTGTATTTGGGAGCACATTGAAGCCTATGGTGACAAAGGAAATATCCCCATATAAAAACTAAAAATATGCTTTCTGAGAAACTCATTTGTGATGTGTGAATTCATTTCACAGAGTTACACTGTTCTTTTCAATGAGCAGTTTGCTACCACCTTTTTCTTGGAATCTGCAATGGGATATTTCAGAGTGTATTGATGCTTATGGTGACAAAGGAAGTATCCTCAGGAAAAAAACTAGGAAGAAGCTTTCTGAGAAACCACTTTGAGCTGTGTTAATTCATCTCACAGAGTTATATGATTGTTTTCATGGATGAGATTGGTAGCATTGTTTTTGGGGAATCTGAGAAGGGATATTTTGGATCATATTAAAATCTAAGGTGACAAAGGAAAAATCTACAGATAAAAACTAGAAAGAAGCTTTCTGAGAAAGTTCGTTGTGAAGTGTCATTTCATCTCAGAGAGTTACACCATTATTTTAATTGAGCAGTTTGATTACATAGTTTTCATGGAGTCTGCAAAGGGATATTTTTGAGTTCATTGAGGCCTATAGTGGAAAAGGAAATATCCTCAGATAAATACTAGAAAGAAGCTTTCTGAGAAACTCCTTTGTGATGTGTCAATTCATCTCATAGAGTTACACTATTCTTTTCATTGAGAAGTTTGCTAATGCTCTTTTCATTTAATCTTCGATGGGATATTTTGGAGGGCATTGATGATTATGATGAAAAAGGAAATATCCTCCAATAACAACTAGAAAGAAGTTTTTCGAGAAACAGCTTTGTACTCACAAAGTACCACCACTGTTTCAGGGAGCAGTTTGGTAGCACTGTTTTTGGAGAATCTGATAGGGATATTTTGAATGGCGTTGAAGCCCATGGTGACAAAGGAAATAACCTCAGATAAAAACTAGAAAGAAGCTTTCTGAGATCTGAGAAAGTTCCTTGTAATGTATAAATTCATATCACAGAGTTACACCTTTCATTTCATGGAGCACTTTTTCTAACACAGTTTTCCTGGAATCTGCAAAGGTGTATTTAGGAGTTCATTGAGACCTGTAGTGAAAAAGGAAATATTCTCAGATAAAAATGAGAGTGAAGTTTTCAGATAAACTAATTTCTGATGGGTTAATTCATGTCTCAGAGTTACATGATACTTTTCATGTATCAGTTTGCTACCATTGTTTTTGCTTAATCTAAGAAGGAATATTTTGGATCACATTGAAACCTGTGGTGACAAAGGAAATATCCTCAGATAAAAACTAGAAAGAAGCTTTCTGAGAAAGTTCTTTGTGATGTGTGACTTCATCTCACAGAGTTACACCACTCTTTTCATTGAGCAGTTTTATAACACTGTTTTTGTGGAATCTGCAAAGGGCTGATTGGGAGTGCATTGAGGCCTATGGTGAAAAATTTCATACCCTCAAATAAAAACTAGAAAGAAGGTTTCTAAGACACTGCTTTTTGATGTGTGAATTCATCTCACAGAGTTACACGGTTGTTTTCATTCAGCAGCCTGATAAAACTGGTTTCATAGAATCTGTAATAGGGTTCTTGGGAACACATTGAAACCTAGGGTGTCAAAGGAAATATCTTCAGATAAAAGCTAGAGAGAAGCTTTCTGAGTAACAGCTTTGTGATGTGTGAATTAATCTCACAAAGTTACAGCGTTCTTTTCATGGAGCAGTTTGCTAACACTCTTTTCCTGGAATCTGCATTGGGATATTTGGGAGCACATTGAGGATGATACTGAAAAACGAAGTATCCTCAGATAAAAACTATCTTTCTCAGAAGCTGCTATGTGATGTGTGAATGCATCACACAGAGTTTCACCATTCTTTTCATTGAGCAGTTTGATAACACTGTTGTCATGGAATCTGCAAAGGAATATATGGGAGCGTGTTGAAGTGTACGGTGAAAAAGGAATTACGCTCAGATAAAAACTAGAAAGAATCTTTCTGAAAAACTGCCTTGTGATGTGTGAATTCATCTCACAGAGTTAAACTGTTCTTTTCATTGAGCAGTTTGCTAACACTGTTTTCTTGGAATTTGCATTGGCTTATTTCAGAGCACATTGAAGCTTATGCTGACATAGGAAATATCCTCAGACAAAAAGTAGAAAGAAGCTTTTTGAGACACCGGTTTGTGATGTGTTAATCATTTCAGAGGATTATATGAATTTTTTCATAAGTCAGTTTGATAGCTCTGTTTTTGGGGAATCTGAGAAGGGATATTTTAGTTGCATTGAATCATATGAACATAAGGGAAATAACCTCAGATAAAAAAATACAAAGAAGCTTTCTGAAAAAGTTCTTTTTGATGTGTGAATTCATCTCACAGGGTTATAAATTGCTTTTCATGGAGTGATTTGTTAGCGCTGTTTTCGTGGAATCTGCTAAGGGATATTTGGAAGCACATTGAGGCCTATAGGGTAAAAGGAAATATCCTCAGTTAAAAACTAGAAAGAAACTTCCTGAGAAACTGCTTCATAAAGTGTCAATTCATCCAGCAGAGTTACACCATTCTTTTCATTGAGCAGTTTGCTAACACTTTTTTCATGGAAACTACAAGGGGACATATGGGAGCACATTGAGGCCTATGGTGAAAAAGGAAATATCCTCAGATAAAATCTACAAAGAAAATTTCTGAGAAATTTCTTAGTGATGTGTGAATTCATTTCAGAGAGTTACACCATTCTTTCCATGAGACGTTTGCTAACACTATCTTTGTGGAATCTGAGATGGGATATTCTGGAGCGCATTGAGCCCTATCTCACAGACCTGTCTTTTCATGGAACACTGTGCTAACACTATTTTCGTGGAATCTGCAAGGGGATATTCATGAGCACATTGAGGCAAATTATGAAAAACGAAGTATCCTGAGATCAAAACTAGAAGGAAGCTTTCTGAGAAAGGTCTTAGCAATGTCTGAATACATTTCACATGGTTGCACGTTTGTTTTCATGTAGCAGTTTGCTAACACTGTTTTCTTGGAATCTGCAAAGGGATATTTGTGAACACTGAGATCTATGGTGAAAAAGGAAATATCCTCACATAAAAACTAGAAAGAAGCTTTCTCAGAAACTGCTTTGTGATGTGTAAATTCATCTCACAGAGGTCCACTATTCTTTTCTTTGAGCAGTTTGCTAACACTCTTTTCTTCGAATCTGCAATGGGATATTCAGGAGCGCATTGAAGCTTATGGTGATAAAGGAAATATCCTCATACAAAAACTAGATAGAAGCACTCTGAGAAACCACTTTGTGATGTGTTAATTCATCTCACAGAGTTACCTGATCCTTTTCATGGATCACTTTTGTAGCTCTGTTTTTGCGGAATCTGAGAAGGGATATTTTGGATCACATTGGAGCCTTTGGTGACTAAGGAAATATACTCAGATAACAACTAGAAAGAAGCTTTCTGAGAAAGATTTTCAGATATGTTTGTTCATCTTCCTGAGTTACACCTTTATTTTCATGCAGCAGTTTGCTAAACTGCTTTCCTGGAATTTACAAAGGGATATTTGGGAGCACCTTGAGACCTATGGTGAAAAAAGAAACATCCTCTGATAATAACTAGAAAGAAGCTTTATGAGAAACTGCTTTGTGGTGGTTGAATTCATCTCACAGAGTTACACCTTTCTGTTCATTGAGCAGTTTGGTAGCACTTTTTTGGGGGATCTGCAAAGGGATATTTGGGAGCTCATAGAGGCTGATGTTGAAAAAGGAAATATCTTCATATAAAAACTGAAAAGAAAGTTTCTGAGAAACTGTTTTGTGATGTGTGCATTCACCTCATGGAGTTAAACCATATTTGTGATTGACCAGTTTGGGATCACCCTTTTTGTGGTGTCTGAGAAAAGATATTTGGGAATGCTTTGAGGCTAATGGTGGAAGAGTAAATATGCTGCACAGATGTAAAGTAGAAAGGAGCTTTCAGAGAAATTTCTTTGTGATGGTTGAATTCATCTCCCAGAGGTAAACCATTCCTTTCATTGAGCAGTTTGCTAACACTGTTTTTCTGGAATCTACAAAGGGATATACAAAGCACAGAGAAACCTATGTTGAAAAAGGAAATACCCTCAGATAAAAACTAGACAGAAGATTTCTGAGACTGTTTAGTGATGGGTGAATTCATCCACAGTGATAAATCTTTCTTTTCATTGAGCAGTTGGGTAACATTGCTTTTGTGGAATCTGTAATGGGATATTTAGGAGTACATAGAGTCCTGAGGTAAAAGAAGAAAATTCTCCAAGTAAAAACTGAAGAGAATCTTTCAGAGAAAGTCCTTTGTGATTTGTGCATTCATCTCATACAGCTAAACGTTTCTGTTGAGTGAACACTTTGGCATCACTGTTTTTGTGGTGTCTGAGAAGGGATACTTGGGAGCACATTGAAACTTATGGTTTAAAAGGAAATATCCGTATATAAAAACTAGAAAGAAGCTTTCTGAGAAACTCTTTTGTGATGTGTGAATTCATCTCACTGAGTTACACTGTTCTTTTCATTAAGCAGTTTGCTAACACTGTTTTCTTGGAATCTGCAATGGGATATTTCAGAGTGCATTAATGCTTATGGTGACAAAATAAATAATATCACATAAAAACTAGAAAGAAGCTTTCTGAGACCACTTTGTGATGTGTTAATTCATCCCACAGAGTTACACAACTCTTTTAATGGAGCAGTTTACCAGCCATGATTCTGGGGAATCTGAGAAGGGATATTTTGGAACACATTGAATCATATGGTGACAAAGGAAATATCTTCATTAAAAAAGTGGAAAGAAGCTCTCTGAGGAACCTCTTTGTGATGTGTTAGTTCACCTAACAGGGGCATACTCCTTTCTTTCCTTGGAGTACTTTACCACGACTGTTTTCTTGGAATCTGCAAAGGATATTTAGGAGCACATGGAGGCCTATAGTGAAAAAGGAAATATCTTCAGATAAAAACTAGCAAGAAACATTCTGAGAAACTTTTTTGTGATGTGTGAATTCATATCACAGAGTTACACCATTCTTTTCATGTAGCAGTTTGGTAGCACTGTTTTTGAGGAATCTGGGAAGGGATATTTTGGATTGCATTGAAGCCTTTGGTGACAAAGGAATTATCCTCAGATCAAAACTAGAAAGAAGTTATCTGAGAAACTTCTTTATGATGCAGGAATTCACCTCACAAGACTACACCTTTCTTTCCAAGGAGCAATTCGCTAACACTGTTTTCATGGGATATGCAATGGGATATTTGGGAGTACATTGATGCCTATCGTGAAAAAGGAAATATCCTCAGATAAAAACCAGAAAGAAGCTTTCTGAGAAACTGCTTTGTGATAGGTGAATTCATCTCACAGACCTACATCATGCTTTTCTTTGAGCTGTTTGATAACACTGTCTTCTTGAAGTCTGCAATAAGATATTTGGGAGTGCACTGAAACCTATGGTGGCAAAGAACATATCCTCAGAAAAAAATTAGAAAAAAGCTCTCTGAGAATCTGATTTTTGATGTGTGAATTCATCTCTCAGCATTACACCGTTCTATTCATTGATCATTTTGCTAGCACTGTTTTCTTGGAATCTGCAATGGGATATTTTGGAGGGCATTGAAGTTTATGATGAAAAAGGAAATATCCTGAAACAAAAACTAGAAAGAAGTTTTCTGATAAACTTGTTTCTGATGTGTGAATTCACCTCACAGAGATACAAAGTTCTTTTCATGGAGTCGTTTCCCAGCACTCTTTTTGAGAATTTGATAAGGGGTACTTTGAATTGCATTGAAGCGTAGGGTGACAAAGTAAATATCCTCAGATAAAAACTAGAAAAAAGCTTTCTGAGAAACAGCTTTGTGATGTGTGAATACATCTCACAGAGTTACACCTTTTCTTTCATCAAGCAGTTTGCTAACAGTGTTTTCTGGGAGTCTGCAATGGGATATTTCGGAGCACCTTGAAACTTATGGAGACAAAGAAAATATCTTCATTTAAAAAACTAGTAAGAAGCTTTCTGAGAAACTGCTGTCAGATGTGTTAATTCATCTCACTGAGTTACACCACTGCTTTCATGGATCAGTTTGGTAGCACTGTTTTTGGGTAACCTGAGAAGGGATATTTTGGATTGCATTGAAGTATATGTTGACTAAGGCAATATCCTCAGATAAAAACCAGAAAGAAGCTTTCCAAGAAAGTTCTTCATCATGTGAGGATTCAACTCACAGAGTTACAAATTTCTTTTCATGGAGCAATTCGTTAACACTGTTTTCGTGGAATCTGCAAAGGGATATTTGGGAGCTCATTGAGGACTAAGTTGAAAAAGGGCATATTATCAGTTAAAAGCTAGAAACAATCCTTCTGAGAAACTGCTTTGTGATGTGTGAATTCATCGCACTGAGTTACATTGTTGTTTTCTTTTTTTTTTTTTTAATTATACTTTAATTTCTAGGGTACATGTGCATGACGTTTATATCATGTATAACTCCCCACTGCAATCCCTCCCTCCTCCCCCCTCCCCATGATAGGCCCCAGTGTGTGATGTTCCCCTTCCCGAGTCCAAGTGATCTCATTATTCAGTTCCCACCTATGAGTGAGAACATGCGGTGTTTGGTTTTCTCTTCTTGTGATAGTTTGCTAAGAATGATGGTTTCCAGCTGCATCCATGTCCCTACAAAGGACGCAAACTCATCCTTTTTGATGGCTGCATAGTATTCCATGGTATATATGTGCCACATTTTCTTAATCCAGTCTGTCACAGATGGACATTTGGGTTGATTCCAAGTCTTTGCTATTGTGAATAGTGCCGCAATAAACAAACGTGTGCATGTGTCTTTGTTGTAGAGTAATTTATAATCCTTTGGGTATATACCCAGTAGTGGGATGGCTGGGTCATATGGTACATCTAGTTCTAGATCCTTGAGGAATCGCCATACTGTTTTCCATAATGGTTGAACTAGTTTACAATCCCACCAACAGTGTAAAAGTGTTCCTATTTCTCCACATCCTCTCCAACACCTGTTGTTTCCTGACTTCTTAATGATTGCCATTCTAACTGGTGTGAGATGGTATCTCATTGTGGTTTTGATTTGCATTTCTCTGATGGCCAGTGATGATGAGCATTTTTTCATGTGTCTGTTGGCTGTATGGATGTCTTCTTTTGAGAAATGTCTGTTCATATCCTTTCCCCACTTTTTGATGGGGTTGTTTGCTTTTTTCTTGTATATGTGTTTGAGTTCTTGGTAGATTCTGGATATTAGCCCTTTGTCAGATGAGTAGGTTGCAAAAATTTTTTCCCATTCTGTAGGTTGCCTGTTCACTCTGATGGTAGTTTCTTTGGCTGTGCAAAAGCTCTTTAGTTTAATTAGATCCCATGTCAATTTTTGCTTTTGCTGCCGTTGCTTTTGGTGTTTTAGACATGAAGTCCTTGCCCATGCCTATGTCCTGAATGGTACTACCTAGATTTTCTTCTAGGATTTTATGGTATTAGGTCTAACATTTAAGTCTCTAATCCATCTTGAAATAATTTTCGTATAAGGGGTAAGGAAAGGATCCAGTTTCAGCTTTCTACTTATGGCTAGCCAATTTTCCCAGCACCATTTATTAAATAGGGAATCCTTTCCCCATTTCTTGTTTCTCTCAGGTTTGTCAAAGATCAGATGGCTGCAGATGTGTGGTATTATTTCTGAGGACTCTGTCTGTTCCATTGGTCTATATCTCTGTTGTGGTACCAGTACCATGCTGTTTTGGTTACTGTAGCCTTGTAGTATAGTTTGAAGTCAGGTAGCGTGACGCCTCCAGCTTTGTCCTTTTGACTTAGGATTGTCTTGGCAATGCGGGCTCTTTTTTGGTTCCATATGAACTTTAAAGCCGTTTTTTTCCAATTCTGTGAAGAAAGTCATTGTAGCTTGATGGGGATGGCATTGAATCTATAAATCACCTTGGGCAGTATGGCCATTTTCACGATATTGATTCTTCCTATCCATGAGCATGGTATGTTCTTCCATTTGTTTGTGTCCTCTTTGATTTCACTGAGCAGTGGTTTGTAGTTCTCCTTGAAGAGGTCCTTTACATCCCTTGTAAGCTGGATTCCTAGGTATTTTATTCTTTTTGAAGCAATTGTGAATGGAAGTTGATTCCTGATTTGGCTCTCTGCTTCTCTGTTACTGGTGTATAAGAATGCTTGTGATTTTTGCACATTAATTTTGTATCCTGAGACTTTGCTGAAGTTGCTTATCAGCTTAAGCAGATTTTGGGCTGAGACAATGGGTTTTCTAAATATACAATCATGTCATCTGCAAACAGGGACAATTTGACTTCTTCTTTTCCTAACTGGATACCCTTGATTTCTTTCTCTTGCCTGATTGCCCTAGCCAGAACTTCCAACACTATGTTGAATAGGAGTGGTGAGAGAGGGCATCCCTGTCTTGTGCCAGTTTTCAAAGGGAATTTTTCCACTTTTTGCCCATTCAGTATGATATTAGCTGTGGGTTTGTCATAAATAGCTCTTATTATTTTGAGGTATGTTCCATCAATACCAAATTTATTGAGCGTTTTTAGCATAAAGGGCTGTTGAATTTTGTCAAAAGCCTTTTCTGCATCTATTGAGATAATCATGTGGTTCTTGTCTTTGGTTCTGTTTATATGCTGGATTACGTTTATTGATTTGCGAATGTTGAACCAGCCTTGCATCCCAGGGATGAAGCCCACTTGATCATGGTGGATAAGCTTTTTGATGTGCTGCTGAATCCGGTTTGCCAGTATTTTATTGAGAATTTTTGCATCAATGTTCATCAGGGATATTGGTCTAAAATTCTCTCTTTTTGTTGTGTCTCTGCCAGGCTTTGGTATCAGGATGATGTTGGCCTCATAAAAAGAGTTAGGGAGGATTCCCTCTTTTTCTACTGATTGAAATAGTTTCAGAAGGAATGGTACCAGCTCCTCCTTGTACCTCTGGTAGAATTCAGCTGTGAATCCATCTGGTCCTGGACTTTTTTTGGTGGGTAGGCTATTAATTGTTGCCTCAATTTCAGAGCCTGCTATTGGTCTATTCAGGGATTCATCTTCTTCCTGGTTTAGTCTTGGGAGAGTGTAAGTGTCCAGGAAATTATCCATTTCTTCTAGATTTTCTAGTTGATTTGCGTAGAGGCATTTATAGTATTCTCTGATGGTAGTTTGTATTTCTGTGGGGTCGGTGGTGATATCCCCTTTATCATTTTTTATTGCGTCTATTTGATTCCTCTCTCTTTTCTTCTTTATTAGTCTAGCTAGCGGTCTGTCAATTTTGTTGATCTTTTCAAAAAACCAACTCCTGGATTCATTGATTTTTTGAGGGTTTTTTGTGTCTCTATCTCCTTCAGTTCTGCTCTGATCTTAGTTATTTCTTGCCTTCTGCTAGCTTTTGAATGTGTTTGCTCTTGCTTCTCTAGTTCTTTTAATTGTGATGTTAGAGTGTCAATTTTAGATCTCTCCTGCTTTCTCTTGTGGGCATTTAGTGCTATAAATTTCCCTCTACACATTGCTTTAAATGTATCCAGAGATTCTGGTATGTTGTATCTTTGTTCTCATTGGTTCAAAGAACATCTTTATTTCTGCTTTCATTTCGTTATGTACCCAGTAGTCATTCAGGAGCAGGTTGTTCATTTCCATGTAGTTGAGCGGTTTGGATTGAGTTTCTTAGTCCTGAGTTCTAGTTTGATTGCACTGTGGTCTGAGAGACAGTTTGTTATAATTTCTGTTCTTGTACATTTGCTGAGGAGTGCTTTACTTCCAATTATGTGGTCAATTTTGGAATAAGTGCGATGTGGTGCTGAGAAGAATGTATATTCTGTTGATTTGGGGTGGAGAGTTCTATAGATGTCTATTAGGTCCGCTTGGTGCAGAGATGAGTTCAATTCCTGATATCCTTGTTAACTTTCTGTCTCGTTGATCTGTCTAATGTTGACAGTGGAGTGTTGAAGTCTCCCATTATTATTGTATGGGAGTCTAAGTCTCTTTGTAGGTCTCTAAGGACTTGCTTTATGAATCTGGGTGCTCCTGTATTGGGTGCATAGATATTTAGGAGAGTTAGCTCTTCCTGTTGAATTGATCCCTTTACCATGATGTAATGCCTTCTTTGTCTCTTTTGATCTTTGATGGTTTAAAGTCTGTTTTATCAGAGACTAGGATTGCAACCCCTGCTTTTTTTTGTTCTCCATTTGCTTGGTAGATCTTCCTCCATCCCTTTATTTTGAGCCTATGTATGTCTGCATGTGAGATGGGTCCCTGAATACAGCAGACTGATGGGTCTTGACTCTTGATCCAGTTTGCCAGTCTGTGTTTTTAATTGGAGCATTTAGTCCATTGACATTTAAGGTTAATATTGTTATATGTGAACTTGATCCTGTCATTATGATATTAACTGGTTATTTTGCTCGTTATTGATGCAGTTTCTTCCTAGCCTCAATGGTCTTTACATTTTGGCATGTTTTTGCAATGGCTGGTACCGCTTGTTCCTTTCCATGTTAGGCTTCCTTCAGGGTCTCTGTAAGGCAGGCCTGGTGGTGACAAAATCTCTAAGCATTTGCTTATCTGTAAAGGATTTTATTTCTCCTTCACTGATAAAACTTAGTTTGGCTGGATATGAAATTCTCGGTTGAAAATTCTTTTCTTTAAGAACGTTGAATATTGGCCCCCACTCTCTTCTGGCTTGTAGAGTTTCTGCCGAGAGGTCTGCTGTTATTCTGATGGGCTTCCCTTTGTGGGTAACCCGACCTTTCTCTCTGGCTGCCCTTAAGATTTTTTCCTTCATTTCAACTTTGGTGAATCTGGCAATTATGTGTCTTGGAGTTGCTCTTCTGGAGGAGTATCTTTGTGGCGTTCTCTGTATTTCCTGAATTTGAATGTTGGCCTGCCCTACTAGGTTGGGGAAGTTCTCCTGGATGATATCCTGAAGAGTGTTTTCCAACTTGGTTCCATTTTCCCCCTCACTTTCAGGCACCCCAATCAGACGTAGATTTGGTCTTTTTACATAATCCCATACTTCTTGCAGGCTTTGTTCATTTCTTTTTCTTCTTTTTTCTTTTGGTTTCTCTTCTCGCTTCATTTCATTCATTTGATCCTCAATCGCTGATACTCTTTCTTCCAGTTGATCGAGTCGGTTACTGAAGCTTGTGCATTTGTCACGTATTTCTCGTGTCATGGTTTTCATCTCTGTCATTTCGTTATGATCTTCTCTGCATTAATTAATCTAGCTGTCAATTCTTCCACTTTTTTTTCAAGATTTTTAGTTTCTTTGCGCTGGGTACGTAATTCCTCCTTTAGCTCTGAGAGGTTTGATGGAGTGAAGCCTTCTTCTCTCATCTCGTCAAAGTCATTCTCTGACCAGCTTTGATCCGTTGCTGGCGATGGGCTGCGCTCCTTTGCAGGGGGAGATGCGCTCTTATATTTTTGAATTTCCAGCTTTTCTGCCCTGCTTCTTCCCCATCTTTGTGGTTTTATCTGTCTCTGGACTTTGATGATGGTGACGTACTGATGGGGTTTTGGTATAGGTGTCCTTCCTGTTTGATAGTTTTCCGTCTGACAGTCAGAAGGACTGTCTGTTGGTCTGTTGGAGATTGCTTGAGGTCCACTCCAGACCCTGTTTGCCTGGGTATCAGCAGCAGAGGTTGCCAAAGATAGAATATTGCTGAACAGCGAGTGTACCTGTCTGATTCTTCCTTTGGAAGTTTCCTCTCAGGGGTGACGCCACCCTGTGAGGTGGGGTGTCAGACTGCCCCTAGTGGGGGATGTCCCCAGCTAGGCTACTCAGGGGTCAGGGACCCACCTGAGCAGGCCGTCTGTCCGTTCTCGGATCTCAACCTCCACGTTAGGAGATCCACGGCTCTCCCCAAAGCTGTCAGACAGAGTCGTTCGCCTCTGCACCGCCCCCGCTCTTTCCCCTAATGGACTGCAGCTGTGCGCTGTCCGCAGAGGTAGAGTCTACAGAGACAGGCAGTCTTCCTTGAGCTGCTGTGAGCTCCACCCAGTTCGAGCTCCCAGCGGCTTTGTTTACCTACTTAAGCCTCAGCAATGGCGGGCGCCCCTCCCCCAGCCTCGCTGCTGCCTTGCGGATAGATCGCCGCAGACGGCTGTGTTAGCAGTGAGGGAGGCTCCGTGGGCGTGGGACCCTCCCGCCAGGTGTGGGATATATTCTCCTGGTGTGCCTGTTTCCTTAAAGCGCAGTATTGGGGTGGGTGTTACCCGATTTTCCAGTGTTGTGTGTCTCAGTTCCCCTGGCTAGGAAAAAGGATTCCTTTCCCCCTTGCGCTTCCAGGTGAGGCGATGCCTCGCCCTGCTTCAGCTCACGCTGGTCAGGCTGCAGCAGCTGACCAGCACCGATTGTCCGGCACTCCCTAGCGAGATGACCCCAGTACCTCAGTTGAAAACGCAGAAATCACCGGTCTTCTGTGTCGCTCGCGCTAGGAGTTGAAGACTGGAGCTGCTCCTATTCGGCCATCTTGCTCCGCCCCACATTGTTGTTTTCATTGAGCAGCTTGGTCACACTGTTTTCTTGGAATCTGCAATGGGATACCTTGGAGTGCAATGAAGCATACGGTGACAAAGGAAATATAATCAGATGAAAACCCAAAAGAAGCTTTCTGAAAAACTTTTTGTATTCTGTCAATTCATCTCACAGAGTTACACTGTTCTTTTCATTGACCAGTTTGCTAGCATTGTTTGCTTTGAATCTGCAATGGGATATTTTGGAGCGCATAGAAGCTTATGGTGACAAAGGAAATATCCTCATACAAAAACTAGAAAGATGCTTTCTGAGAAACTGTTTTGTCATCTGAGAATTCTTCTCACAGAGTTACACGGACCTTTTCATGTAGCAGATTCGTAGAACACTCTTTGGGAAATATGAGAAGGGACATTTTGGATCGGATTGAAGCTGATGGTGCCAATGGAAATATCCTCAGATATTAAGTAGAAAGAAGCTTTCTGAGAAAGTTCTTTGTGATATGTGAATTCATTTCACAGAGTTTCACCTTTCTTTTCATGGAGCAGTGTGCTAACACTGTTTTCATGGAATCTGCAATGGGATATTCTGGAGTGCATTGAGGTCTATACTGAAAGAGGAATTATCCTCAGGTGAATACTAGAAAGAATCCTTGTAAGAAACTGCTTTGTGATGGGTGAATTCATCTCAAAGTGTTACACCTTTCTTTTCATTGAGCCGTTTTCTAGTCCTGTTTTTGGGAATCTGCAAAGGGATTTTCTGGAGCTCACAGAGGCCTATGGTGAAAAAGGAAATATCTTCAGATAAAAACTGGAGAGAAGGTTTTTGAGAAACGGTTTTGTGATGTGTGTATTCATCTCATAGAGATAAACCATTTTCTTTATTGAGCAGTTTGGCCTCACTGTTTCTGTGGTGTCTGAGAAGGGATATTTGGGAGCACATTGAGGCTGATGGTGGAAAAGTAAGTATGTTCAGATGAAAATTGGAAAGGAGCTTTATGAGAAATTTCTTTGTGATGAGTGAATTCATCTCCCAGAAGTAAACCATTCTTTTCTTTCAGCAGTTTGGTAACTCTGTTTTTTGGAATCTATGAAATGATATTCGGAGCACAGATTAGCCTTTGGTGAAAAAGGAAATACCCTCAGACAAAAACTAGAAAGAAGCTTTCTGAGAGGCAGCTTTGTGATGTGAGAATTCTCTCACAGAGTAAAATCTTTCTCTTCATTGAGCAGTTTGGAAACACTGTTTTTTGGGAATATAGAGGGATAATCAAGAGCAAATAGATGCCAAAGTTGAAAAAGGAAATATCTTGAGGTTGAAACTGGAGAGAAAGTTTCTGATAACTCCTTTGTGATGCATGCATACATCTCATAGAGGTAAAGCTTTCTGTTGGGAGAGCAGTTTGGCATCAGTGTTTTTGTGCTGTCTGAGAAGGTGTATTTGGAAGTGCATGGAAGCCGATGGTGGAAAAGGAAATATCCTGAGATCAAAACTAGAAAGAAGCTTTCTGAGAAATTTCATTGTGATGGGTGAATTCAACACACAGAGTTCCACCTTCGTTTTCTTTGAGCAGTTTGGCTGCACTGTTTTTATGGAATCTGCGAAGGGATATTCGGGAGCTCCTAGAGGCCTATGGTGAAAAAGGAAATAACGTGAGATAAAAACCGGATACAAGCTTTTCAAGAAACGGTTTTGTGATGTGTGAATTCATGTAAGAAAGTTTAATCTTTTTGTTTATTGAGCAGTTCGGCATCACTGTTTTTGTGGTATCTGAGAAGAGTTTTGGGGGACACATTGAAGTCAATGGTGAAAAAAGAAATATCCTCAGATTTAAACTAGAAAGAAGCTGTCTGAGAAACGTCTTTGTGATGGTTGAAATCATCTCACAGAGTTATACCTTTCCTTTCATTGTCCAGTTTGGTAGCACTGTTTGTGTGGAAACTGCAAGGGGATATTTGGGAGTGCATAGAGGCCTAAGGTGAAAAAAGAAAATTCTTCAGGTAAAAACCGGAGAGAAGCTTTCAGAGAAACTCCTTTGTGATGTCTGTATTCATCTCACAGGGCTAAAGGTTTCTGCTGAGGGAGCAATTTGGCATCAGTGTTTCTGTGGTGTCTGAGAAGGGATATTTGGGAGTGCATTGAAGTCTACAGTGGGAAAGAAAATATCCTCAGATAAGAACTAGAAAGAAGCTTTATAAGAAACTACTTTTGGATGGGTGAATTCATCTCACAGAGATACACAGATGTTTGAATTGAACAGTTTAATAATTCGGTTTTCATGGAATCTGCAATTGTATATTTGGGAGTGCATTGAAGCCTGTGGTGACAAAGGAAATATCCTCGGGAAAATAAAAGGAAGCTTTCTGAGAAACTGCTTTGTGATCTGTGAATTCATCTCACACTTTTACACCTTTCTTTTCATGGAGCAGATTGCTAATACTGTTTTCGTGGAATCTGCAAAGGTATATTCGAGAGTGCATTGAGCCTTATGGTGAAAAAGGAAATATCCTCAGACAAAAACTAGAAAGAAGATTTCTGAGAAACAGCTTTGGGATTTGTGAATTCATCTCACAGAGTTACATGATTCTTTTCATGGAGCAGTTTTGTAGCACTGTTTTTGGGGAATCTGAGAAGGCATATTTTGGATTACATTGAAGCCTATGGTGATAAAGGTAATATCCTCAGATTAAAACTAGAAAGAAGCTTTCTGAGAAACTGCTTTGTGATGTGTTAATTCATCTCACAGACTTACACCTTTCCTTTCATGGAGCAGTTTGCTAACACTGTTTTCATGGAATCTGCAAAGGGATATTTGTGAGCGATTGGAGATGTTTGGTGAAAAGGATAATATCCTCAGATTAAAACTAGAAAGTTTTCTGAGAAACTACTTTTTGATGTATGAATTCATCTCACGGAATTACACTGTTCTTTGCACTGATCATTTTGCTAACAATGTTTTCGTGAAATATTCGGTAGTATATTTTGGAGCACATTGAAGCCTATGGTGACAGAGGAATTATCCTCAGTTAAAAACCAAAAAGAAACTGTGAGAAACTGCTTTGTGATGAGTGAATTCATCTCATAGAGTTACACTGTTCTTTTCATTGAGCAGTTTGCTAACCCTGTGTTTTTGGAATCTGCAATGTGATATTTTGGAGCACATTCAAGTTAAGGGTGACAAAGAAAATATCTTCAGACAAAAACTAGAAAGAATCATTTTGAAAAACTGCTTTGTGATTTGTGAATTCATCTCACACAGTTACATGATTCTTTACATGGCACAGTTTGGTAGCACTGTTTTTATGGAGTCTTCAAAGGGATATTCGGGAACTCCTAAAGGCCTATGGTGAGAAAGGAAATAACTTCAGATTAAAACTGCAGAGAAGCTTTTTGAGAAACGGTTTTTGATGTGTTTATTCATCTCACAGAGTTTAAACTTTTTGTTGATCGAGCAGTTTGGCATCACTGTTTATGTGGTATATGAGAGGATATATTTGGGAGCACATTGAAGCCTATGGTGAAAAATGAAATATTCTCAGATTTAAACTAGAATGAAGCTTTCTGCCAAACTGCTTTTTGATGGCTGAATTCGTCTCACAGAGTTACCCCATCGTTTTCATTGAGCAGTTTGGTAGTGCTGTTTTTGTGGAATCTGCGGGGGGATATTTAGGAGCACATAGAGGCCTAAGGTGAAAAAAGAAATTTCTTCAGGTAAAAACTGGAGAGAAGCTTTCTGAGAAACTACTTTATTATGTGTGTATTCATCTCATAGAGCTAAACCTTCCTGTTGAGGGAACACTTAGGCTTCACTCTTTTTATGGTGTCTGAGAAGGGGTATTTTGGAGCCCATTAAAGTCTATGGTTGAAAAGAAAATATCCTTAGATAAAAACTAGAAAGAAGCTTTCTGAGAAACTGCTTTCAAATTTGTGAATTCATCTCACAGAGTTAAAATTTCCTTTCATGGAACAGTTTGTTAACACTGTTTTTGTGGAATCTGAGAAAGGATATTTTGGATCACATTCAAGACTATGCTGACAACAGAAATATCCTCAAATAAAAACTAGAAACAAGCTTCCTGAGAAAAAACTTTGTGATGGGTGAGTATGTCTCACAGAGTTAAACCTTTCTTTTCAATGCACAGTTTGGTAGCACTGTTTGTGTGGAATCAGCAGAGGGATATTTGGGAGTGCATAGAGGCCTAAGGTGAAAAAAAATTCTTCAGGTAGAAACTGGAGAGAACTTTCTGAGAAACTCCATTGTGAGGTGTGCATTCATCTCATAGAGGTAAACGTTTCTGTTGAGGGAACACTTTGATATCACTTTTTTTGTTGTGTCTGCAAAGGGGTATTTGGGAGCGCATTGAAGCATATAGTGGAAAGGGAAATAGCCTGATATAAAAAATAGAAAGAAGCTTTCTGAGAAACCGCTTTGCAATGTTAATTCATCTCACAGAATTACACGATTAGCAGTTTGGTTGCACTGTTTTTGTTGAATCTGAGAAGGGATATTTTGAATCGCATTGAAGCCTATGATTACAAAGGAAATTTCCTCAGATTAAAACTAGAAGGAAGCTTTCTGAGAACGTTCTTTGTGATGTGTGAATTCATCTCACAGAGTTACACCTTTATTTCATGGAGCAGTTTGCTGACACTGTTTTCGTGGAATCTGCAAAGGGATATTTGGGAGTGCATTGAGGCCTATGGTGAAAAAGGAAATATCCTCAGATAAAAACTAGAAAGAAGGTTTCTGAGAAACTGCTTTGTGATGTGTGAATTCTTCTCACAGAGTTTCAATGTTCTTTTCATTGAGCAGTTTGGTAACAATGTTTTCATGGAAACTTCAATAGGATATTGTGGAGCGCATTGAAGCCTACGGTGACATAGGAAATATCCTCAGATAAAAACCAAAAAGAAGCTTTCTCAGAAACTGCTTTGGGATGTGTGAATTCACCTCACAGAGTTACACTGTTCTTTTCATTGATCAGTTTGCTAACACTGTTTTCTTGGAATCTGCAATGGTATACTTTGGAACACATTGACACTTAGAGTGACAAAGGAAATATCGTCAGACAAAAACTAGAAAGAAGGTTTCTGAGAAACTGCTTTGTGATTTTTTATTTCATCTCACAGAGTTACACGATTCTTTTTATGGAGCAGTTTGGTATTCCTGTTTTTAAGGAATCTGCAAAGGTATATTTAGGAGCTCCCAGAGCCCTATGGTGAAAAAGGAAATAACTTTAGATAACAACTAGAGAGAAACTTTTCAAGAAACGTTTTTGTTGTGTGTATTCATCTCATGGAGTTTAACCTCTTTGTTGATTGAGCAGTTCAACATTATTGTTTTTGTGCTATCTGAGATGAGATATTTAGGAACACATGGAAGTCTATGATGAAAAAGGAAATATACTCAGATTTAAACTATTAATGAAGCTTTCAGAGAAACTGCTTTGTGATGGGTGAACTCATCTAACAGAGTTACACCTTTCTTTTCTTGGAGTAGATTGTTAGCACTGTTTTTGTGGAGTATTCAAAGGGATATTTGGGAGCGCATAGAGGCCTAAGGTGAAAAAAGAAAATTCTTAGGGTAAAAATGGTGAGAAGTTTTCTGAGAAACATTTTATGATGTGTGCATTCATCTCACAGAGCTAAACATTTCTGTTGAGGGACCACTTTGGTATCACTGTTTTTGTTGTGTTTGAGAAGAATATTTGGAAGCACCTTGAAGCCTATGGTGGAAAAGTAAATATCCTCAGAAAAAAACTAGAAAAAATCTTCGGAGAAACTGCTTTGTAATGGGTCAATTTATCTCACAGACTTACATCATTCATTTCATGGAGCAGCTTTTTAACACTGTTTTTGTGGAATCTGCAGAGAGACAATTGGGAGTGCATAGAGACCCAAAGTGAAAGGGAAATTCTTAAGGTCACAATTGGAGAGAATATATCAGAGAAACTCCTTTTTGATGTGTGCATTCATCTCATAGAACTGAACATTTCTGTTGAGGGAGCACTTGGCATCACTGTTTTTGTGGTGTCTGGGAAGGGTTAATTGGGAGCACATTGAAGTCTGTGGTGGAAAAGGAAATATCCCCATATAAAAACTAGAAAGAAGCTTTCTTCAAAACCACTTTGTGATGTCCTAATTCATCTCACAGAGTTACTCGATTCTTTTCATGGATCAGTTTGGTAACACTGTTTTTGGGGAATCTGAGAAGCGATATTTTGGATTGCATTGTAGACAATGGTCACAAAGGCAATATCCTCATATAAAAACTAGAAAGAAGCTTTCTCAGAAACTGCTTTATGATGTGTGAATTCATCTCACAGAGTTACACCGTTCTTTTCATTGAGTTGTTTTCTAAAAATGTATTCATGGAATCCGCAATAGGATATTTTGGAGCACATTGAAGCCTATGGTGACAAAGGAAACATCCTCAGATAAAAACCAAAAAGAAGCTTTCTGAGAAACTACTTTGTGATTGTGAACTCATCTCACAGAGTCACACCGTACTTTTCATTGAGCAGTTTGCTAACAGTGCTTTCTTGGAATCTGCAATGGGATACTTCAGAGCACATTGAAGCTTACGGTGAAAAAGGAAATATCCTCATATAAAAACTAGAAAGAAGCTTTCTCAGAAAATGCTTTATGATGTGTGAATTCATCTCACAGAGTTACACCATTCTTTTCATTGGGATGTTTTCTATAAATGTATTCGTGGAATCTGCAATAGGATATTTTGGAGCACATTGAAGCCTATGGTGACAAAGGAAATATCCTCAGATAAAAACCAAAAAGAAGCTTTCTGAGAAACTGCTTTGTGATTTGTGAACTCATCTCACAGAGTCACACCGTACTTTTCATTGAGCAGTTTGCTAACAGTGTTTTCTTGGAATCTGTAATGGGATACTTCAGAGCACATTGAAGATTATGGTGACAAAGGAAATATCCTCATATAAAAACGAGAAAGAAGCTTTCTGAGACACCACTTTGTGATGTGTTAATTCATCTCAAAGTGTTAAATGACTCTTTTCATTTACCATTTTGACAGCAGTGTTTTTGGGGAATATGAGAAGAGATATTTTGTATCATACTGAAGCCTATGATGGCAAAAGAAATATCCTCAGATAAAAGCTAGAAAGAAGCTTTCTGAGAAACTACTTTTTGATGTGTTAATTCATCCCACAGAGTTACACCTTTATTATCATGGAGCAGTTTACGAACACTAATTCCGTGGGATATGCAAAGGGATATTTGGAAGTGCATTGAGGCCTATGGTGAGAAAGGAAATATCATTAGATGAAAACTACAAAGAAATTTTCTGAGAAACTCCTTTGTGATGTATGTATTCATCTCACAGAGTTACACTTTCCTTTTTTTGAGCAGTTTGCTAACACTGTTTTCCTGGAATCTGCAATGGGATATTTCAGAGCACATTGAAGCTTATGGTGACAAAGAAAATAGCCCCATAAAAAACTAGAAATTAGCTTTCTGAGAAACCACTTCATGATGTGTTAGTTCATCTGAAAGCATTACACAATTCTTTTCATGGATCAGTTAGGTAACTGTGTTTGGGGAATCTGAGAATGGATATTTTGGATCACATTGAAGCCTATGGTGACAAAGGAATTATCCTCAGTTAAAAACTAGAAAGAAGCTTCCTCAGAAAGTTCTTTGTGATGTTTGAATTCATCTCACAGATCTAAACATTTCTTTTCATGGAGCATTATGCTAACACTGTTTCCCTGGAATCTGAAAAGAGATATTTGGCAGTGCTTTGAGACCTATGATGAAAAAGGAAATATCCTCAGATTAAAACAAAAAAAATCTTTCTGAGAGATTGCTTTCTGATGCATGAATTCATCTCCCAGATTTACACTGTTCTTTTCATCGAGCAGTTTGCTAACACTGTTTTTGTGGAATCTGCCAAGGTATATTTGGAAGCTCATTGAAGCTGATGGTGATAAAGGAAATACCCTCATGTAAGAACTAGAAGGAAGCTCTCTGAGAAACCGCTTTGTGATGTGTGAATTCATCTCACAGGGGTACACTATTCTTTACATTCAGCAGTTTGTTAACACTGTTTTCTTGGGATCTGCAATGGGATATTTCGGAGTGCATTGAAGGTTATGGTGACAAAGAAATACCCACAGACAAAAACTAGAAAGAAGCTTTCTGAGAAACTGCATTGTGATTTGTGAATTCATCTCACAGACTTACACAATTCTTTTCATGCAGCAGTTTGGTAGCTCTGTTTTTGGGGAATCTGAGAAGGGATATTTTGAATCACATTGATGCCCATGGTGACAAGGAAATATACTCAGATAAAAACTAGAAAGAAGTTTTATGAGAAACTGCTTTGTGGTGCGTGAATTAATCTCACAGAGTATGCCGTTCTTTTCATTGATCAATTTGCTATCACCGTTTTCTTGGAACTTTCAATGGTATGTTTCAGAGCTCACAGATGCTTATGGTGACAATGGAAATATCCTTAGAAAAAACTAGAAAGAAGCTTTCTGAGAAACCGATTGATGATTTGTGAATTCAACTCACAGGGTTATATGATTCCTTTCATGGAGCAGTTTGGTAGCACTGTTTCTGGGGACTCTGAGAAGGGATATGTTGGGTTGCATTGAAGCCTATGGTGACAAAGTGAATATACTCAAGTAAAGACTAGACAGAAGCTTTCTGAGAAAGTTCTTTGTGATGTGTGAATTCACCTCATACAGGTCACCATTGTTTTCATTCAGCAGTTTGATAACACACTTTTCCTGGAATCTTCAAGGGATATTTGGGAGCATATGGAGGCCTATGTTGAAATAGGAAATAACCTCAGATAAAAACTAGAAAGAAGCTTTCTGAGAAACTGCTTTGTGATGTGTGAATTCATCTCAAACAGATACATGGATCTTTGCATTGAGCAGTTTGCTTTCACTGTTTAATTGGAATCTGCAATCTGATATTTCGGAGTGCATTGAAGCTTACGGTGACAAAGGAAATATCGTCATGTTAAAACTAGAAAGAAGCTTTCTGAGAGGCTGCCTTCTGATGTGTGAATTCATCTCACAGAGTTACACTGTTCTTTTCATTGAGTAGTTTGTCTGTTATCTTGGAATCTGCATAGGGATATTTCAGAGTGCATTGAAGCTTATGGTGACAAAGAAAATATCCTCATATAAAATCTAGAAAGAAGCTTTCTGAGAAACCGTTTTGTGATTTCCTAATACATCTTACAGAGTTACACGATTCCTTTCATGGATGAGTTTGGTAGCACTGTTTTTGGGGAATCTGAGGAAGGATATTTTGGATCGCATTGAAGCCAATGATGACAAAGGAAGCATCCTTAGATACAAACTAGAAAGAAGCTTTCAGAGAAAGGTCTTTATGTAGTGTGAATTCATCTCACAGAGTTGCACCTTTCTTTTCATGGAACAGTTTGCTAACCATGTTTTCATCAAATCCGCAAAGGGACATTTGGGAGCGCAATGAGGCCTACAGTGAAAAAGGAAGTATCCTCAGATAAAAACTAGAAAGAAACTTTCTGAGAAACTGCATTGTGTTGTGTGAATCCATCTCACAGAGTTACACTGTTCTTTTCATTGAGCAGTTTGCTAACACTGTTTTCTTGGAATCTTCAATGGGATATTTTGGAGCACATTCAAGTTTAGGGTGACAAAGAAAATGTCCTCAGACAAATAATAGAAAGAAACGTTCTGAAAAACTGCTTTGAGATTTGTGAATTTATTTCATGGAGTTACACGATTCTTTACATGGGGCAGTATTGTAGCACTGCTTTCATGGAATCTGCAAAAGGATAATGGGGAGCACATGAAAGCCTATAGTGAAAACGGGGATATAGTCATATAAAAATTAGAAAGAAGCTTTCTGAGAAGCTTCTTTGAGATGTGTGAATTCATCACACAGAATTGCAGCTTTCTTTTCATGGAGTAGTTTCCTAACACTTGTTTTGTGGAATCTGCAAAGGGATACTTGGGAGCACCTTGAGGCCTATGGTGAAAAAGGAAATATCTTCAGATAAAAACTAGAAAGAAGCTTTCTGAGAAACTGTTTTGTGTTGTGTAAATTCGTCTTACAATGTTACACTATTATTTTCATTGAGCAGTTTGATAACATTGTTTTCCTGGAATCTACAATAGGATATTTGGGACACACTGAACCTATGGTGACAAAGGAAATACTCACAGAAAAAAACTAAGAAGAAGCTTTCTGAGAAACTCCTTTGGAATTTGAGAATTCATCTTACAGAGTTACATGATTCTTTTCATGGAGAATTTAGGTAGTGCTGTTTTTGGGGAATCTGAGAAAGGATATTTTGGATCTCATTGAAACCCATTGGGACAAAGGAAATATCCTCAGATAAAAACTAGAAAGCAGCTTTATGGGAAACTGCCTTATGATATGTGAATTCATTTCATGGATTTACACGTTTCTTTTCATGGAGCAGTTTGCTAAGACTATTTTCGTGGAATCTGCAAAGAGATATTCAGGAGTATATTGAGGCCTATAGTGAAAAGTGAAATATCCTCATAAAAAACTAGAAAGAAATTTTCTAAGAAACTACGTGGTGATATTTGAGTTCATCTTACAGAGTAACATGGTTTGTTTCATGGAGCAGTTTCTTGCCACTGTTTTTTGGGGAATATGAGAAGGGATATTTTGAATAGCATTGAAGCCTATGGTGAAAAACGACATATCCTCAGATTAACCAAAAAGAAGCTTTCTGAGAAAGTTCTTTATGATGTGTGAATTCAACTCACAGAATTATATTTTCATTTCATGGAGCAGTTTGATAACACTGTTTTCTGGAATCTGCAATAAGATATTTTGGAGTGCATTGAAACCTCTAGTGAAAAAGGAAATATCCTCAGATAAAAACATAAAAAAGTTTTCTGAGAAACTGCTTTGTGATGTGTGAATTCGTCTCACAGATTTGTACTGTTCTATTCATTGAGCAGTTTGCTACCACTGTTTTCTTTAAATCTGTAATGGGATATTTCAGAGTGCCGTGAAGTTTCTGGTGACAAAGGAAATATCCTCAGACAGAAACTAGAAAGAAGCTTTCTGAGAAACTGCTTTGTGATTTGTGAATTCATCTCACAGAGTTACACCTTTCCTTTCTTGGAGCACTTTGTTAACACTGATTTCGTGGAATCTGCATAGGGATATTTGCAAGTACCTTGAGGCCTGTGGTGAAATAGTAAATATCCTAAGATAAAAACTAGAAAAAAGCTTTCTGAGAAACTGCTTTGTGATGTGTGAATTCAACTCACAGAGTTACACTGTACTTTTCATTGGGCAGTTTGCTAACACTGTTTTCGAGGTATGTGCAAAGGGATATATGGGAGCAAATTGAGGCCTATTTTGAAATAGGAAATATCCTCAGATAAATACTAGAAGGAATTTGTCTAAGAAACTGTTTTGTGACGTGATAATTCATCTCACAGAGTTATATGATTGTTTTCATGGAGCAGTTTGGAAGCACTGTTTTTGGGAAACTGAGAAGGGGTATTTTGGATCATATTGAAACCTACGGTGACAAAGAAAATATCCTCAGAAAAAAGGTAGAAAGAAGGTTTCTGAGAATGAACTTTTTTGTGTGTGAACTCATCTCACAGAGTTACAGCTCAATTTTCATGGAGCAGTTGGCTAACACTGTTTTAGTGGAATCTGCAAAAGGATATTTGGGAGTGCATTGAGGACTACGGTGAGAAAGGAAATATACTCAGACGAAAACTAGAAGGAAGCGTTTTGAGAAACTGTTTTGTGATGTGTGAATTCATCTCACAGAGTTACACTGTTCTTTTTATGCGGCAGGTTGCTAACAGTTTTCTTGGAATCTGTAATGGGATATTTCTGAGCACATTGAAGCTTATGTTGACAAACGAATTATTCTCATATGAAAAATGGAAAGAATCTTTCTGAGAAACTGCTTTTTGATTTGTGAATTTATCTCACAGATTTACATGGTCATTTTCATGGAGCAGTTTGGTAGTACTGTGTTTGAGGAATCTGAGAATTGATATTTTGGATCACATTGAAGCCTATGGTGAAAAAGATAATATCCTCAGATAAAAACTAGAAAGAAGCTTTCTGAGAAAGGACTTTGTGATGTGTGAATTCATCTCACAGAGTTACAAATTTCTTTTCATGGAGCAGTTTGCTAACACTATTATCATGGAATATGCAACGGGATAATCACAACCACAATGAGGCTTATGGTGAAAAAGGAAATATCCACAGATAATAACTGTAAAGAAGTTTTCTAAGAAACTACTTTGTGATTTGTAAATTCATCTCACAGAGTTACACGATTTTTTTTCATGGCAGAGTTTTGTAGCACTGTTTTTGGGGAATCTGAGGAGGGTTGCATTGCATTTTGGATTGCATTGAAGCCTATGGTTATAAATAATTTTCCTCAGATAAAAAAGAGAAAGAAGCTTTCGGAGAAAGTTCTTTGTGATGTGTGAATTCATCTCACAGAGTTACACCTTTTGTTTCGTGGAGCAGAGGCTAACACTGTTTTCATGGGATCTGCAATAGGATATTTGGGAGCACTTTGAAGCCTATGTTGACAAAGAAATATCCTGAGACAAAAACGAAAAAGAAGCTTTCTGAGAAACTGCTTTGTGGTGTGTGAATTCATCTCACAGATTTACACCTTTATTTTCATGGAGTAGTTTGGTAACACTATTTTTGCAGTATCTGCATAGGGAAATTCACGTGTGCCTTGAGGAATATGGTGAAAATCTAAACATCTTCAGATAAAAACCAAAAAGCAACTTTCTGAGAAACTGCTTTGTGATGTGTGAATTCATCTCACAGAGTTACACCATTTTTTTCATTGAGCAGTTTGGTAACACTGTTTTCTTGGAATCTGTAATGGGATATTTTGGAGCACATGAAGCTTATGGTGACAAAGGAAATATCCTCAGACAAAAACTATAAAGAAGTTTTCTGTGAAACTACTTTGTGATGTGTTAATTCATGTCTCTCATTTACACTGTACTTTTCGTTGAGCAGTTTGCTAATATTGTTTTCTTAGAATCCTCAAAGGGATTTTTCAGAGAGCACTGAAGATGATCATTACAAAGGAAATAACCTCATATAAAAACTAGAAAGAAGATTTCTGTGAAACTGCTTTGCACAGTTACACCTTTGTCTTCATGCAGCAGTTTGGTAACACTCTTTTTGGAGAACCAGAGAAGAGATGTTTAGGATGGCATTGAAGCCTATGGTGACAAAAGAAAATTCCTCAGATAAAAAGTAGAGAGAAGCTTTCTGAGAAGCTTCTTGGTGATGTGTGAATTCATCATACAGAGTTACACCTTTCTTTTCATGGAGCATTTTGCTAATGCTGTTATCATATAAACTGCAAAGGGATATTTCAGAGCGAATTGTGGACTACAGTGAAAAAGGAAATATCCTCAGAAAAAAACTAGAAAGAAGCTTTCTGAGAAACTTCTTTGTGATGTGTGATTTCATCTCACAGAGTTACACTGTTCTTTTCATTGAGTAGTTTGCTAACACTGTTTTCTTGGAATCTGCAATGTTATATTTGGGAGTGTGTTGGAGTTTATGGTGACAAAGGAAATATCCTAATATAAAACTAGAAAAATTGTTTCTGAGAAACCGATTTGTGATGGGTTTATTGATCCCAGTGAGTAACATGATACTTTTCATGGATCAATTTGGTAGCACTGTTTTTGGGGAATCTGAGGAGGGATATTTTCAATCGATTTGAAGCCTATGGTGACAAACAAAATATCCTCAGATAAAAACTAGAAAGACTCTTTATGAGAAATTTCATCATGATGTGTGAATTCATCTCACAGAGTAACATGATTCCTTTCATGGAGCCCTTTGCTAACACTGCTTTCGTGGAATCTGTAAATTGATATTTGGGAGCATATTGGGGCCTATGGTGAAAAAGTATATATCCTCACATAAAAACTGGAAAGAAGCTTTGTGAGAAACTGCTTTGTGATGTGTGAATTCAACTCAGTTGTTTTCATTGAGCAGCTTGCTAACACTGTTTTCTTGGAATCTGCAATCACATATTTCAGAGCCCATTGAAGGTTATTTTGACAATGGAAATATCCTCATAAAAAAGCTAAAATGAACCTTTCTGACAAACTGCTTTGTGATGTGTGAATTCATCTCACAGAGTTACACTGCTCTTTGCATTGAGCAGTTTACTTACGCTGTTTTCTTGGAATCTGAAATCTAATATTTGTGAGGGCTTTGAAGCTCATGGTGACAAAGTAAGTATCCTCATATAAAAACTAGAAAGGAGTTTTCTGAGAAGTCGCTTTCTGATGTGTTATTTCATCTCACAAAATTATATGATTGCTTTCATTGAGCAGTTTGGTAGCACTGTTTTTGGTGCACCTGAGATGGGATATTTTGGATCACATTGAAACCTGTGGTGACAAAGGAAATATCCTCAGATAAAAACTAGAAAGAGGCGTTCTGAGAAAGTTCTTTGTGATGTGTGAATTCGTCTCACAGAGTTATACCTTTCTTTTCATGGAGCAGTTTGCAAACACTGTTTTCCAGGAGTCTGCAAAGGTATATTTGGGAGTGCTTTGAGACCTATGGTGAAAAAAGAAATATCCTCAGATAGAAACTAGAAAAAATTCATCTCACAGAGTTACACCTTTCTTTTAATTGAGCAGTGTTGTGTAGAGGACTATGTGCTCGCAAACAAGATGTTCCCAATAACTCCTGCTCTTGTAAACAAAGCAGGGGATTCCCGATAAGTCCTGCTCTTGCAAATGAAGCAGGGCGTTCCTTACCTGCAAACGGGGAGGATAAAGGAGCCAGCTGTAAACAGAAGACCCTGGGGGCTTGTTTATGTGTAAACATCTTGAAAATCCAGAAAGTCAGGGAAAGGTCAGAAAAACAACAATGTGTCTTGTGACTTGGTAACATTCCACAAACGACTGTATAAAATAAAGTGGAGCGTGTTGTTTGGCGTGGCCACCATGTTTGTCTTGTCTTGTGTGTTCATTCCTTTGTTTAGGAAACACATGGACCCCAACATCTGGTGCAGCGAGCAGGGTCCATGGCTCCATGAGAGCAAGGAACCAGAGGGGGAACACCGCAGGCAGGTAAATAAATGAAGGGGGACCCACGGGAAAAATTATGAGGAATTCCACCTCTCTGTCCCCTGAATATTTGCGGTTACTCCAGGGACTGTTGATGCATATAGGAGTAGAAGTAAAAGAAAAGACATTGATGCAATTGTTTGCTCATTTTGAACAACATTGTTATTGGTTCCAATATCAAGAAAGTGCAGTTAAATCGAAAGGAATTGTTACAAGTGGTTACAGTCCTGTGTCGAGCTCATCAGTGAGGGCAAACGATGCCCCGACTTTGTGGACTTTGTGTAGTTCCATTACTCAGGCATTAGAGTTACTTGAAACTGACTCAGACTGTGGTGATACTGCCATGGGAGGTGAGACATCTGAAGCTTTAGAGAGGAAGATCCTAGAGAGGAACATATTTATGCCCGGTTGTTGAGGACAAGGAATTGGAAAAGGAGCTAATGCCTCCTTCATCTGAAGGAAATTCTGATTTGCAGCATATTTTAAAGATGTTACAACAGTTGTTAAAATTGCAAGGTGCTGCTGCTCCTGTTTCTCCTATCTCTCCCAGGAGCCTTCCCTGTTAAAAAAGATTTCCCTTTGCTCCACCTCCAACCTCTTTGCCTATGTCAGGTCAGGTTTTCTCTGTGCCTTTTCCTCCTTTAGGAGAAAAGAAGGAATTGAAGGAAAGGATGATTTCGAGGAATTAGATCTATTCCCGAAGCACGGGCGGCTTCGGCCCCAATGCTCAGTTCCCAAACGGTGGCCAGAATGTGACTTTTACAGCCCTACAATTTAAATTTTTGAAAGAAATGAAATCTGCAACAAAAATTATTAAGACTTTTCTTCTAGATTTTCTAGTTGATTTGCTAGAGGCATTTATAGTATTCTCTGATGGTTGTTTGTATTTCTGTGGGGTCGGTGGTGATATCCCCTTTATCATTTTTATTGCGACTATTTGATTCCTCTCTCTTTTCTTCTTATTAGTCTTGCTAGCGGTCTGTCAATTTTGTTGATCTTTTCAAAAACCACTCCTGGATTCATTGATTTTTTGGAGGGTTTTTTGTGTCTCTATCTCCTTCAGTTCTGCTCTGATCTTAGTTATTTCTTGCCTTCTGCTAGCTTTTGAATGTGTTTGCTCTTGCCTCTCTAGTTCTTTTAATTGTGATGTTAGAGTGTCCATTTTAGATCTCTCCTGCTTTCTCTGTGGGCATTTAGTGCTAGAAATTTCCTCTAAACACTGCTTAAATGTGTCCCAGAGATTCTGGTATGTTGTATCCTTGTTCTCATTGGTTTCGAAGAACATCTTTATTTCTGCTTTCATTTCGTATGTACCCAGTAGTCATTCAGGAGCAGGTTGTTCAGTTTCCATGGTTGAGCAGTTTTGATTGTTTCTTAGTCCTGAGTTCTAGTTTGATTGCACTGTGGTCTGAGAGACAGTTTGTTATAATTTCTGTTCTTGTACATTTGCTGAGGAGTGCTTTACTTCCAATTATGTGGTCAATTTTGGAATAAGTGCGATGTGGTGCTGAGAAGAATGTATATTCTGTTGATTGGGGGTGGAGAGTTCTATAGATGTCTATTAGGTCTAGAAGAAATGGATAATTTCCTGGACACTTACACTCTCCCAAGACTGAACCAGGAAGAAGTTGAATCCCTGAATAGACCAATAGCAGGCTCTGAAATTGAGGCAACAATTAATAGCCTACCCACCAAAAAAAGTCCAGGACCAGATGGATTCACAGCTGAATTCTACCAGAGGTACAAGGAGGAGCTGGTACCATTCCTTCTGAAACTATTTCAATCAATAGAAAAAGAGGGAATCCTCCCTAACTCTTTTTATGAGGCCAACATCATCCTGATACCAAAGCCTGGCAGAGACACAACAAAAAAGAGAATTTTAGACCAATATCCCCGATGAACATCGATGCAAAAATTCTCAATAAAATACTGGCAAACCGGATTCAGCAGCACATCAAAAGCTTATCCACCATGATCAAGTGGGCTTCATCCCTGGGATGCAAGGCTGGTTCAACATTCGCAAATCAATAAACGTAATTCAGCATATAAACAGAACCAAAGACAAGAACCACATGATTATCTCAATAGATGCAGAAAAGGCTTTTGACAAAATTCAACAGCCCTTTATGCTAAAAACGCTCAATAAATTCGGTATTGATGGAACGTACCTCAAAATAATAAGAGCTATTTATGACAAACCCACAGCTAATATCATACTGAATGGGCAAAAACTGGAAAAATTCCCTTTGAAAACTGGCACAAGACAGGGATGCCCTCTCTCACCACTCCTATTCAACATCGTGTGGAAGTTCTGGCTAGGGCAATCAGGCAAGAGAAAGAAATCAAGGGTATCCAGTTAGGAAAAGAAGAAGTCAAATTGTCCCTGTTTGCAGATGACATGATTGTATATTTAGAAAACCCCATTGTCTCAGCCCAAAATCTCCTTAAGCTGATAAGCAACTTCAGCAAAGTCTCAGGATACAAAATAATGTGCAAAAATCACAAGCATTCTTATACACCAGTAACAGACAAGCAGAGAGCCAAATCAGGAATGAACTTCCATTCACATTGCTTCAAAGAGAATAAAATACCTAGGAATCCAGCTTACAAGGGATGTAAAGGACCTCTTCAAGGAGAACTACAAACCACTGCTCAGTGAAATAAAAGGGGCACAAACAAATGGAAGAACATACCATGCTCATGGATAGGAAGAATCAATATCGTGAAAATGGCCATACTGCCCAAGGTTATTTATAGATTCAATGCCATCCCCATCAAGCTACCAATGAGTTTCTTCACAGAATTGGAAAAAACGGCTTTAAAGTTCATATGGAACCAAAAAGAGCCCGCATTGCCAAGACAATCCTAAGTCAAAAGGACAAAGCTGGAGGCGTCACGCTACCTGACTTCAAACTATACTACAAGGCTACAGTAACCAAAACAGCATGGTACTGGTACCACAACAGAGATATAGACCAATGGAACAGAACAGAGTCCTCAGAAATAATACCACACATACAGCCATCTGATCTTTGACAAACCTGAGAGAAACAAGAAATGGGGAAAGGATTCCCTATTAATAAATGGTGCTGGGAAAATTGGCTAGCCATAAGTAGAAAGCTGAAACTGGATCCTTTCCTTACCCCTTATACGAAAATTAATTCAAGATGGATCAGAGACTTAAATGTTAGACCTAATACCATAAAAACCCTAGAAGAAATCTAGGTAGTACCATTCAGGACATAGGCATGGGCAAGGACTTCATGTCTAAAACACCAAAAGCACAACGGCAGCAAAAGCAAAATTGACACATGGGATCTAATTAAACTAAAGAGCTTTTGCACAGCAAAAGAAACTACCATCAGAGTGAACAGGCAACCTACAGAATGGGAGAAAATTTTTGCAATCTACTCATCTGACAAAGGGCTAATATCCAGCATCTACAAAGAACTCAAACAAATATACAAGAAAAAACAAACAACCCCATCAAAAAGTGGGCAAAGGATATGAACAGACATTTCTCAAAAGAAGACATCCATACAGCCAACAGACACATGAAAAAATGCTCATCATCACTCGCCATCAGAGAAATGCAAATCAAAACCACAATGAGATACCATCTCACACCAGTCAGAATGGCAATCATTAAGAAGTCAGGAAACAACAGGTGTTGGAGAGGATGTGGAGAAATAGGAACACTTTTACACTGTTGGTGGGATTGTAAACTAGTCCAACCATTATGGAAAACAGTATGGCGATTCCTCAAGGATCTAGAACTAGATGTACCATATGACCCAGCCATCCCACTACTGGGTATATACCCAAAGGATTATAAATTACTCTACTACAAAGACACATGCACACGTATGTTTATTGCGGCACTATTCACAATAGCAAAGACCTGGAATCAACCCAAATGTCCATCTGTGACAGACTGGATTAAGAAAATGTGGCACATATACACCATGGAATACTATGCAGCCAAAAAAGGGTGAGTTTGCGTCCTTTGTAGGGACATGGATGCAGCTGGAATCCATCATTCTTAGCAAACTATCACAAGAAGAGAAAACAAACACCGCATGTTCTCACTCATAGGGGGGAACTGAGCAATGAGATCACTTGGACTCGGGAAGGGGAACATCACACACTGGGGCCTATCAGGGGGAGGGGGGAGGAGGGAGGATTGCATTGGGGAGTTATACATGATATAAACGTCATGCACATGTACCCTAGAACTTAAAGTATAATAAAAAAAAAAAAAAAAAAGACCTTTAAAGGCCAGTGGAGCTAATTTAGATGAGTATATGAGTATATTCGGGCTTGTGCAGGCATTGGGGGAGCTATTTACAATGCTCAATTGTTCACTGGAGGACCTTCTAAGGTCTTAAGGAGTAATTCTAAACAAGGTGTATGTTTTCATTGTGGGAAAGCCAGCGATTTTAAGAAATAAGGTCAGAAAAAAACTGGGCTTCCCTATTGCAAAAGAGAAAAAGTTACCCTCTGGGGAGTGCAAACGATGTGGAAAAGGTTGACATTGGACAAATGAATGCTGTTCACAAACTGATAAGAGTGGAAATTCATTGTCAACCCTCCCGGGAAACGGGAACCGGGACCAGCAGGCTTGGGGCCCCAACAATTACAATGCAGGCCTACCACAATACCCAGTGAGTGATGGCTTACAACATCAAGGAATGATTTCAAGTTCTCCTGAAGCGTATCACCCCATACCCCTGTTTCCCAGCTTCATGCTGCAACTAAGCAGAGTGCTGCTGCTGACTTAGCTATTACTCAACCTTATACTCTGTCTCCTAATGGAGGAATATATAAATTAACTACTGGAGTGTGTGGCCCTTTGCCAAAGGGACATGTAGGACTTTTGTTAGGTCGAAGCAGCAGCGCTATGCGGGAGTTAATGGTGGTCACAGGAATTATTGATCCTGATTTTACCGATGAAATCCTTATTATGGTACAAGTCTCACAATATGCTCCTAGAGGCAGGGGAACGTATTGCACAATTGCTTTTATTGCCTTTTTTTCCTTTCTTATCTAGAGATGTGTCTCATCAAGGAGGTTTCGGTAATACTGGGAAGACTGTTTTCTGGGAAACTTTAGTTTCTGATCAAAAACCTTTATGTTCATTGCAATTTAATAGGATATTTTTGAGGGATTAGTTGACACAGGAGCGGATGTATCTATTATATGTTTGGCTCAATGGCCTGATCATTGGAAAAAGAAACAAGTATCGGTTACTCTATCTGGCCTAGGTACTGCTTCTATAGTCTACCAAAGTGTTGAGCCCCCTGAGCTGTGTAGGACCTGAAGGACAACAAGGAAAAGTGTTCTTTTATAATGTTCCCATTAATATTGACCTTGGGGCCGTGATCTTTTACAACAATTTGGTGCCTTTTTAAGCATTCCTCATATTTCTTCAGCTGCCAAAAATATGATGTTCAAAATGAGCTACAATCCTTTAAACCCTTAGCCACTGTCCACAAGCCTCAAGCTTTACATTTGAAGTGGAAAACTACAAGTCCTGTTTAGGTGGAACAGTGGCCATTACCTAAAGAAAAACTTAAGATTTTAAAGAATTTAGTTAAAGAACAATTGGCCGAGGGGCTTGTTGAACTTCTGCATGGAATTCCCCTGTGTTTGTCATTAAAAAGAAAAGTGGAAAACGGCACTTATTAACTGATCTTAGTGCTGTAATGCTTGTATTCAACCTATGGGAACTTTAAAACCTGGGCTTCCTAATCCAGCTCTTATCATCCCTACTTACAAATTGCAACATCTATATGCTACCTTGGAAGGAGATTCAGATTTAAATAGTTCTTGTAAATTATACCCTGTAGCAGAAGAATTGTCATTTGTAGAAAATGAATTAGTGAAGCTCACCTTGTATATATTGCACCCAATATTCCACTTTCTTTGTGTCTTTTTCATACTCCCCATTCATCAACGGCATTTTACACCAAGATAATAATATTCTGCAGTGGCTGATTTTGGCTACTAAAGCCGTTAAAAAAATTCACCTATATATTGATAAATTGGCTGAATTAATTATTAAAGGACGACATCGAGCTTGTCAGTTGCTTGGTGCTGAACCTATAAAAATTATTACCTGATTATCTAATCAATACATTGAATCTCTGTTGGAATTCGTGAGGCTTGGCAAGTGGTTTGCGCTCAGTACACTGGTTCTTTTTCTCAGCATTATACTGATTTGTTTTTCTAAGAACCACCAGAGAGAGCACAAAAGGACCAGCGAGTAGGCAAGGCTAGAAGCAAAACTGCAAATTATTCTTTGATCATCTAGCTTCAGTGAAGAAAGTGTGGGGGTAAGGTCTGTCGGTCTCTGGCAAAGGAGGCCAAGAGAGTAGCCCGGTAAAGCCCTCGGGTGGAGTTCCTGATACAGTCTCAATAAAAATAGGGGCTGAGGAAGCCCACCACAGTGTGCCCGCTGAGAGTGGCTTTTCTAGGAATGGAAGGGCAATAGGCGGGGCACGGGTGTGTCGGGGAGGGGGAGGAGCTCCACAGGTGCCACCAGGTAAATCTTGGTCTCTTTGTATTGGCATCACCTGGTGCATGACTGATTAATCTGCACCTTCCCGGGTGCCAGCTGCATTTTCGCATGCGTGGGAAAAATTGGTGATGAAGAACCCAGAAGTGGGCCATCTTACCTCTGTTCGTCCAAACAACCCAACCTTTTATTGATAATAGTGATAAGGGGTGCCGTGGTCTATCTGGCTACTTCCTGCTGTTAAGGGGCGTCGTTAAGGTCGGGGTCTATGGTTGCCATTTGGACTCACGGATGAAGAAGCACCTGGTTGAAGGTGACAGGAATTCAGTTCCTTGAATCTTGGCTTGAAGAAATTTGATCAAAATGGGGACAAAACATAAACTAAAGCACAGTATTAGTATAGGAATAAGGAATGGAAGCATTTGTTGGAATATAGGCAAAACCCAGAAGGATGATCCTGGCAAGGTTGGGGAGTATGAGATAGTAAAGAAAATTTAGTAAATTTGAGGCGAGTGGGGGAAAGCTGAACTGATTTCCACTGATTGCTTTCAGTGGGGGCCCTTTTTAGCTGAGAAATATGAATCCAATGCGTGTGTCCTAGAAGTTTTGCTGCTGTATGTGTAGACAGGAGGACAGTGTATGGGCCTTTCCACCTGGGCTGTAAGTCTTTGGCTGAATATCTTTTATGTATACTTGGTCTCCGGGACTGAGGAAGAGATGTGGGTTGTAAGCATCTGTTGGAGGAGGGTGTGCTAACTCAGTGTGTTGTCTTAGGAGTGTCTGAGAAGAGTGAAATATGGGAGATAGTTCACCAAAGGGGAGGGCAGGGAGGTATTTGCTGGAGGGTTAAGGGCCGTCCGTAGATGAATTCCAACAGACTGAGGCCTGTTGGGCTTCAAGGTGCTGCCCGCAGCCGGGTCAGGCTAAGGGAAGGAGAGTTACCCACGACTGCCGGGTTTCAATTGAGAGTTTGGTGAGCTGTTGTTTGATGAGTCCGTTAGCCTTTTCCACCTACCAGAAGACTGAGGCCTATAAGGAATGTGGAGTTTCCAGATAATGTGTAAGAGGGCTGCTACCTGTTGGACTACCTTAGAGATGAATGCTGGACCATTGTCGGATTGAAGAGTAACCGAAGGCAAACCTAGAGATAATATGTTCAGTGAGTATAGAGGCAACAATATTAGTGGTTTCTCCTGTGGTGGGATAGGCCTCTATCCACCCTGAAAAGGTGTCCACAAGGGTTAAGAGGTATTTGAATTTTTATGTCTTTGCATATGTGTGAAATCAATTTGCCATCTTCACCTGGTTGGTGTCCTCTGAGTTGGTGACTGGGATGGTGATTACACAATGCACCTTGAGGATTTGCCTTTAGGCAGGTAGAGCACTGCTGATTAATTGTAAGTAAATGTTTTTGTAGTGTTGGACAATGGAGAAGGGGATTTAGAAAATTGAATAAGGCTTTGGGTCCTATATGTAAAGAATTATGTATGTCTGTTAGAATGGTATAGAGTTGTATTTCAGGAATAACTAATTTGTTATTAATATATATCCAGTCATCTGTAGTTAATTTGGCTGTTGGATTTTGTAATAGTTTAGCCTTTTCTTCCTGAGTGTAATTAGGGGCATACTGGGGAGAGAGAAAACAGACAGAAGGAGGCTTAGAGGGGAAAATCCAGCGGCTGACTTGACAGTGACGTCAGCAAAATTATTGCCAGCTGCTACCGGGCTAGATGAAGTTTGGTGACCTTTACAATGTATAATGACTACCTTGGAAGGTGCCAACAGTGCATCTAATAGTTTGAGTATTTGGGTTTTGTTAATAATAGGGGTACCGCAGGTGGTTAAAAACCCTCTCTCTTTCCAAATGACTGAATGAGTGTGTGCAATTAGGAAAGTATATTTAGAATCTGTATATATGTTTACTGTTTTTCCTTTTGATAGGAGGAGTGCCTTGGTTAATGCAGTAAGTTCTGCCTGCTGAGATGTGGTCCCTTGTGGTAGGGGATTTGCCTCTAAAACTGTGGAGGAGGTAACTACTGCATATCCTGCCTGTCTGTTTCCTTGAGGGTTGATAAAGGAGCTGCCATCCACAAATAGGGTTAATTGTGCATTCTGAAGGGGCCGGTCATGCAAGTGTAGGTGGCTGGGGGTTTGAGCCTCCAGGACCTCAGCACAAGAATGTTTAGTATGGGGTGGTTTAAGAGGGTCTGGCAGCAAAGTGGCTGGATTTAGAGAAGAGCAAACTTCTAAAGTAACAATGGGGTCTTCTATGAATAAGAGATGAAAAAGTTGGAGCCGCGAAGGAGTTAAGTGGCTAATACTTTTATGAGAGATGAGATCCTGAAGATGATGTGTGGAAAGGACTGTTAGATTACTGCCTCTAATGAGCTTTTCTGCTTCATTAATTGCTGCCTGGCTAACAACTACAGGGTCAGGCAGGCTGCCGCTGCTAACGCACGCAGACAGGGTTGCCAGCCTTGTACAGTTGGGTCTAGTTGTTTGGATAGATAGGCCACAGGTGGTGGGTGCTGCCAACAGGCTGGGCTAAAAGACCAACTGCCACTTTCTGCCTTTCATCTGTAAAGAGTTGGAAGGGATGCTGAAAATCAGTCAGTGAGAGAGTAGGTTGTGAGAGAAGGCAAGCTGTTAAGCGGTGAAATAAGTCGAGATTAACTTGGGGTTGGACAAAGGCCCATGTGGAGTTTCTTTAACTGCAGCATATAAATGTTTGGCTAAGATTCCAAAATTGGGGATCCAATGTCTGAAGAAACCTATTAGACCTAGGAAGGATTGAATTTCTTTTGCATTTTGAGGAGGAAGAAGGTTTCGTATTAGGGCCATACGATCCGTAGTTACTGACCGGGTTGTTGGGTTGATTTCAATTCCTAAGTATATGACGGTTTGGCAAGAAATTTGGGCCTTGTGTTTAGATACTCTATAACCTAGTGAACCTAAATGATTAAGGAGAGTTGCAGTGTCTAGAAGAGAGTCTTGTTTGGTAGGGCTACAAATTAGGAGATCATCTACATAGTGCAGAACTTTGCTAGTAGTGAGAGGGCAGGAGGCAAGGTCTTTTGCTAAAGCCTGACCGAAGAAATGGGGCCTGTCCCGGAACCTTTGTGGAAGAACTGTCCACATCAGTTGAGTGGATATATGTGTGTCTGGGTCTTCCCATGTGAAAGCAAAAAGGAACTGGCAGTGTGTGTGTAGGGGTATGGTAAAGAAGGCATCCTTAAGGTCTAGCACAGTAAAATAAGTAGAATTAGTGGGGATATGGGACAGAAGGGTGTAAGGGTTGGGAACTACAGGATGCGTGGGACGGATAGCCTCATTGACTAGCCGAAGATCCTGTACTAACCTATACGTTCCGTCTGCCTTCTTAACTGGAAGTATTGGAGTGTTACAGGGGGAATGTATGCGGACAAGAATATGTCGGCTATATAGTCGCTTAATAATTGGCTTTAAACCTTGCAGGTGTGTCGGAGAGAGAGAGAATTGGGGGCGGTTTGGGAAACGAGTGGGATCTTTGAGCTTGACAAGAACTGGTGGGTGGTGGGCCGCTATGACCGGAGTGGAAGTGTCCCACACTTGAGGGTGTACAGAAATAGGAAAGATAGGGGGTGGAGGCAACATAGGAGAAGCGTGTACGCCTGCACAAAGCATAAGCAACAGGTTGTGAGAGGGTGAAGGGGAGTGGATGGGTTGGTGGGAATGAACATGGAGGCCTTTAAGGTGCTTAAAATGTCTCGGCCTAATAAAGGGCTAGGGCATGAGGGTATAATGAGGAAGGAGTGCGCAAAGTAGTTGTTAGCCAGGCAGCAATTAAGGAATGGAGTTTTTCGTGGAGTGGATGGCTTTCCGTCCACTCCTACTACAGAGATATTGGATGAAAGGCTAGGTCCAGAGAAGGACGGCAAAACTGAATAGGTAGCCCCGCTATCAATTAACAAATTGTCTTACCCACTACCAGTAGAGTTACCCGCGGCTCGGCGAGAGTGATGGGGGTCCCCAAATCTTGGCACCTTCAGTTGTCGTCGTCCAGATGTAGGAGCTGGAAGGAGCTCCCAGGATCCTGGGAAAGGGAGTCACGTCAAGACACGGCACCTGTTCCCAGGGTGGGGCAATCAGACTTCCAGTGTCCTTCCTGTTGGCAAATAGGGCAGGGGATTGCTGGTGGACGAGGGTTAGGACATTCACTGGCCCAATGTCCTGATGCCTTGCACTTATAGCAAGGCTGCGTTGGGGCTCGAGGACCCCGTGGACACCTGTTGGCATAGTGTCCTGCCTTGCCGCACCTATAGCACGCTCCTTTTGTAACCTTGGAGTCTGCAGGGTGTGTACTCTCTGATCTGGGGTTATGACTGGGCTGTAAAGCCACTGCTAGGAGCTGTACTTTCTGTTTCAGGTGAGCCTGTCGCTGTGCTTCAGCCGTCTCCTCTCTGGAGTTATAGACCTTAAAGGCTAATTTAACTAGGTCTTGTATTGGTGCCTGAGGACCATCCTCTACCTTTTAAAGTTTTTTACGAATGTCAGGAGCTGACTGAGAAATGAAATAAGACGCCAAAATGGTGTCCCCTGTGGGGGAGGCCAGATCTAACCGAGTATATTGGGTTAGAACCTCAGTCAGCCTATTTAAGAATGTGGCTCGATTTTCTTCCGGATTTTGAATAATTTCTTTTAATTTGTTAAAATGTACAGTTTTGTTTGAGGCTGCTTACATACCAGCCAACAAACACTGGACCATTATATCTCACCTACGGCGCCCAGACTGGCCTACTTGGTAGTCCCAGTCTGGGTCTGCCGAGGGGACTGTTTGCTCCCCTAGTGGAATGGCCGCATCAGTTAAATGTAGTGGTTGGCGTGCTGCCTGGCGGCCACTAGGATACACTCCTGCTCCTCAGGGTTTAGGGTGGAAGTTAGGATCACCTGGAGGTCATGCCAAGTTAAGTCATAGGCCTGACAAAGATATCTAAATTCCTTTATGTATATGGTAGGATTAGCTGAGAAATCACCTAAACGCTTCTAAATTTTGGAAAGATCGGCCAATGAAAAAGGGATATGTACTCTGATTACCCCCTCTGACCCAGCTACCTCTCACAAAAGTGCTAACACTGTAGGAGGGTGTGGGGCAGGAGTAGGGGCATCAGCAGGGCACTTAGAGAGGGTGTGGGCAGAAACAGGAGACTCAAGACAACCAGTTGGGGGCCCCAGAGGAGGCACAGGACCAAGTGGATTACTAGTAGATAAGGAGGAGGAAGGAGGGGTCTGGATGGGAGGAGAAAGAGGAGTATAAGGCAGAGGTGAAGGTGCGGAAACAGAAGGAAACCCTAGGTCCTCCAGCTGAACAGTAAGGAATGAAGACTCCTCTTTTTCGAGTTCCTGTGAGCCGGCGTCCTTGGCCAGCATAATCTGCACCAAAGAACACCGGCTACACAAGTCGGGACGAGAGCGTAAAGCCCAAAAGCCTTGTATGTAATTAATTTCAGACCACTTGCCTAGCCGCTGGCAGAAATTGGTAAGGTCGATCAAAACATTGTGGTCTAAAGTGCCCTCTGGTGGCCACTGAGACTGATTGTCTAGTTATATTGGGGCCATGCCACAGTGGAAAAAAAAATTAACCGCTTCCTCCTAAGGTCTTGTTGAGCTGTAAGATTTTTAAATTGGCTAGGAGGCACCCTAAGGGGGTGCTCTTTGAAAATTTAGACTGGGGGCTTCCCATTTGTTCCTCTTTACTTACACAATGGACACAATGGAAATGGAAGTAGATCTCTGCCTGGCTTCAAAGCATCCTTTGGAACCACCACAGACAGACTGGAGGCTCTTGGAGCCAAGGTGGAGATTACCTTCAGGCGGACATCTTGAACGGGTCTCCCGGGCCACGTGGTGGCTCCCGAGCCACTTGGTGACTCAAAAGTGGGCCTCGGACCCGTGTCGAGGGAGGTAAAGAGGAGACAAGGGCACTTACCCCAGAGAGGCCATGAGAGGGAGGAAAGCGGGTCTCAGGTCCTGGTCTGTCTGCGGAGTAGGAGAAGGAGGAGTTTCCTCAACCCTTAGAGGCCTGAGGAGGGATCTCCTCCCGGGTTTCGGCACCAATGATTTGTTTTTCTAAGAACCACCACAGAGAGCACAAAAGAACCAGCGAGTAGGCAAGGCTAGAAGCAAAACTGCAAATTTATTCTTTGATCATCTAGCTTCAGCAAAGAAAGTGTGGGGGTAAGGTCTGTCCGTCTCCAGCAAAGGAGGCCAAGAGAGTCACCCAGTAAAGCCCACGGGCGGAGTTCCTGATACAGTCCCGACGAAAATAGGGGCTGAGGAAGCCCGCCACAGCGTGCCAGCTGAGAGCAGCTTTTCTAGGTGTGGAAGGGCAATAGGCAGGGCACGGGCATGTCGGGGAGGGGGAGGAGCTCCACAGGTGCCACCAGGTAAATCTTGGTCTCTTTGGATTGACATCACCTGGCGCATGCCTGATTAATCTGTGCCTTCCCAGGTGCCAGCTGCATTTTCGCACGTGTGGGAGAAATTGGTGATGAAGAACCAGAAGTGCTCCATCTTACCTCCGTTCGTCCAGACATATAATAGTAATAAATTATTTGCTTTTCTGCAACAATATTCTTTACCACTCATATTCGTTCTCATTCAGCTTTGCCAGGACCTTTATCTTTTGGCAATAATCAGATTGATTCTTTACTTATTGGCAGTGTCCAATGGGCTCAGGATGAGCATCAACTACATCATACTAATAGTTTAGGATTACAATGTTGATTTTCTATAACATGCCATCCAGCCCGAGCTATTGTCAGAGCCTGCCCATCTTGTGCTCCTATTATTGCACCTTTTTTAAGTCCAGGTATAATCCTCAAGGCATTCAACAAAATCACATTTGGCAAATGGATGTAACTTATGTTCCTTCTTTTGATCGTTTAAAATATGTTCATCATACAATTGATACCTGGTCACATTTCCAATGGGCCACACCATTGCCTTCTGAAAAGGCTGACTCTGTTATTACTCATTTACTTACTTGCTTTGCAGAAATGGGAGTTCCTGCTGAACTAAAAACTGATAATGCCCCTGCTTATTGCTCTCGCAAATTGGCTGCCTTCCTTTCTTTTTACCATATTCATCATTCCACTGGTATTCCATTTAACAGTCAAGGTCAAGCAATTATTGAAAGAGCCAATGCTACCTTAAAATTACAACTTTTGAAACAAAAAGGGGGAGATGGGCGAGATTCCCCAAAACACCAAATTCTGAAAGCCCTTTTTACTTTACATTTTCTCAACCATTGATACGAATTACAGCAGTCTGCAGTGGTGAAACATTTTCAACAGCCTTTAGAAAAGCCGCAGAACAGTAATCTGTGGGTGTATTATCTTTCATTACAAGGGAAATATTTAAAAGGAAAAGTTTTACAATGGGACTGAGGCTATGCTCTTGTCCTTACAGGTGCCAGAGGAGTGGTTTCCATCTCGATGGTTGAAACAGTGCCATGGCGAAGAGGAGCCAATCTGAAGATTCCTCAAGGAATTTCAGGAGCTGAATCTGAGAGCTCAGAGAACATTCACCTTCGGGACTCGATGTGCGGAGCCCCCAACATGGGGTCAACTGAAAAAGCTTACTCAGAAAGCTGAAGGGGTTGTTCAACAAGCTGGGCAGCCCAAAACCCCACTGGCTTTATTCCTGGCTATGCTGGCCATAGTAAATTATCAGAAATACAAGAATTAACACAGAACATTTCTGAAACATTTCACAATCAGTTACTGCTGCTGACTCGTGTAGATTTGATGACTGGTATTGCACAAAGTTTGACGTCTTTGAACCCTATGAGCCCTGTAAAAACTTTGCTGACCTCTGTTTCTAGCAATGTATTGATTGCTGTTCTTGTTTCCATCATTTTCACAGTCTGCTGGAGACGGTGCCAAAGGGCAAACACCGAATCCCAGCAAGCCCAACATGTAATGATGGTTTTGAAAGAAATTCAAACTTGTAAATAAAGAAAGGGGAAATGTAGAGGACTACATGCTCGCAAATGAGACATTCCTGGTAAATCCTGCTCTTGCAAATGAAGCAGGGCGTTCCTTCCCTGCAAACAGGGAAGACAAAGGAGCCAACTGCAAACAGCAGACCCTGGGGGCTTGTTTAAATGTAAACATCTTGAAAATCCAGAAAGTCAGGGAAAGGTCAGAAAAAAAACAATGTGTCTTGTGACTTGGTAACATTCCACAAACGACTGTATAAAATAAAGCAGAGTATGTCGTTCGGGGTGGCCGCCATGTTTGTCTTGTCTTGTGTTGTCTTGTGTGTTCATTGCTTTGTTTAGGAAATACACGGACCCCAACAGTTTGGTAGCACTCTTTTGGGGGAATCTGCAAAGGGATTTTCTGGAGCTCATAGAGGCCTATGGTGAAAAAGGAAATATCTTCAGTTAAAAACTGGAGAGAAGTTGTTGAGAAACTGTTTTGTGAGATGTGTATTCACCTCATAGAGATAAACCATTTTGGTGATTGAGTAGTTTTTCATCACTGTTTTTGTGGTCTCTGGGAAGCAGTATTTGGGAGTGCATTGAGGCTGATGGTGGAAAAGTAAATATGCAAAGAGAAAAACTAGAAAGGAGCGTTCTGAGAAATTTCTTTGTAATGGGTGAATTCATCTCACAGGTAACTGATTCCTTTCATTGAGCAGTTTGGTAACCCTGTTTTTGTGGTATGTACAAAGGGATATTCGGAGCACAGAGAAGCCTATGTTGAAAAATGAAATACCCTCAGATAAAAACTAGAATGAAGCTTTCTGAGAGACTCTTTTGTGATGGGTGAATTATCTCACAGAGTTAAAGCTTTCTTTTCATTGAGCAGTTTGTTAGCACTCCTTTTGTGGAATATGCAAGGGATATTTGGGAGCAGATAGAGGCCAACGTTGAAAAAGGAAATATCTACAGGTAAAAACAGGAGAGAAAGGTTCTGATAACTCCGTTGTGATGTGTGCATTCATCTCATAGAGTTAAAGCTTTCTGTTGAGAGAGCAGTTTGGCATCACTGTTTTTGTGGTGTCTGAGAAGGGATATTTGGGAGTGCATGGAAGCTGATAGTGGAAAAGGATATATCCTGAGATAAAAACTAGAGAGAAGCTTTCTGAGAAATTTCTTTGGAATGGGTAAATTCATCACAAAATATACACGATTGTTTTCTTTGAGCAGTTTGTTAGCACTGTTTTCATGGAATCTGCAAAGGGATATTTGGGACCTCCCAGAGGCCTATAGTGAAAAAGGAAATAATTGCAGATGAAAATTGGACAGAAACAATTTGAGAAATGGTTTTGTGATGTGTGGATTCTTCTCACAGAGTTTAAAGTTTTTGTTGATTGAGTAGTTCGTCAACAGTGTTTTTCTGGTGTCTGAGAAGTGTTATTTGGGAGCACATTGATGCGTATGATGAAAAAGGAAATATCCTCAGATTTAAACTAGAAAGAAGCTTTCTGAGAAACTGCTTTGTGATGTGTGAATTCATCTCACAGAGATAAACCTTTCTTTTCTTTGAGCAGATTGGTAATACTGTTTTTGTGGAATCTGCAAAGGGATATTCGGGAACACATAGAGTCCAATGGCAAAAAAAGAAGTATCTTAAGGTAAAAATTGGAGAGAAACTTTCTGAGAAACTCCTTTGTGAGGAGTGCATTCAACTCATAGAGCTAAACGTTTCTGTTGAGGGACCACTTTGGCATCACTGTTTGTGTGGTGTCTGAGAAGGGATATTTGGGAGCACATTGAAGCCTATGGTGGAAAAGGAAATATGCTCAGATAAAAACTGGAAAGAAGCATCCTGAGAAACTACCTTGTGATGGGTCCATTTATCTCAAAGCATCACATCATTCTTTTCATAGAGCAGTTTTTTAGCACTGTTTTTGTGGAATCTGCAGAGGGATATTTGGGACCACATAGAGGACTAAGATAACAAAAAAAATTCTTCAGGTAAAAACAGGAGAGAAGATTTTGGAGAAACTCCTTTGTAATGTGTGCATTCATCTAATAGAGCTAAACGTTTCTGTTGAGGGAGCACTTTGGCATTACTGTTTTTCTGGTGTCTTAGAATGTATATTTTGGAGTGCATTGAAACCTATGGTGGAAAACGAGATATCCTCATATAAAAACTAGAAAGAAGCTTTCTGAAAAACTGCTTTGTGATATGTTAATTCATCTCACAAGGTTACACGATTCTTTTCATAGATCAATTTGGTAGCACTGTTTTTTGGGAATCTGAGAAGGAATATTTTGGATCGCATTGAAGCCTATGGTGACAGAGGAAATATCCTCAGATTTAAACTAGAAAGAAAGTTTCTGAGAAACTTCTTGTAATGTGTGAATTCATCTTACAGAGTTACAGCATTCTTTAATTGAGCAGTTTGCTAACATCGTTTTCATAGTATCTGCAAAGGGATATATTGGAGCACATTGAGGCCTGTAGTGAAAAAGGAAATATCCTCTGATAAAAAGTAGAAAGAATCTTTCTGTGAAACTGCCTTGTGATGTGTGAATTCACCTCACAGAGTTACACTGTTCTTTTCATTTAGCAGTTTGTTAACACTCTTTTCTTGGATTCTGCAATGGGATATTTCTGAGCATATTGAAGCTTATGGTGAGAAAGGAAATATCCTCATATAAAAACCAGAAAGAAGCTATTGAAAAACTGCTTTTTGATGTTTTATTTCATCTCACAGAGTTACACGATTCTTTTCATATATCAGTTTGGTAGCACTGTTTTTAGGGAATTCGAGAAGGGATATTTTTGATCACATTAAAGCCTATGATGACAATGGAAATATCTTCAGAAAAAAAATTTAAAAGAAGCTGTCTGAGAACCTTTGTGATGTGTGAATTCATTTCACAGAGTTACACATTTCTTTTCATGGAGGAGTTTCCTAATACTGCTTTTCCTGCAATCTGCAAGGGGATATATGGTAGTGCATTGAATCCTAAGAAATATCCTCAGATAAAACCTAGAAAGAAACTTTCTGATAAAGAAGCTTTCTGTGAATTCATCTCACAGTGTTACATTGTTGTTTTCATTGAACAGTTTCCTGTCACTCTTTTTGTGGAATCTGAAAAGGGATATTTGGGAGTACTTTGAGGTCTATGGTTAAAAACGAAATATCCTCAGATAAAATCTAGAAAGAAGCTTTCTCACAAACTGCTTTGTGATGTGTGAATTCATCCCACAGAGGTACACTGTTCTTTTCATTGAGCAGTTTTCTAACACTGTTTTCTTGGAATCTGCAATGGGATATTTCAGAGTGCATGGCAGCTTATGCTGACAAAGAAAATATCCTCATATCGAAACTAGAAAGAAGCTTTCTGAGAATCCGTTTTGTAATATGTCACTTCATCTCAGAGAGATACACGATTCTTTTCATGGATAATATTGGTAGCACTGTTTTCATGGAATCTACAAAGGGATATTTTGGAGTGCTTTGAGGCCTATAGTGAAAAACAAAATATCCTCAGATAAAAGCTAGAAGGAAGCTTTATGAGAGAGCTCCTTGTGATGTTTGAATTCCTCTCACAGATTTACAAGTTTCTTTTCATGGTAAAGTTTCCTAACACTGTTTTTGAGGAATCTGCAAAGGGATATTTGGGAGCACATTGAGGCCTATAGTGAAAAAGGAAATATCCTCAGATAACAACTAGAAAGAATCATTCTGAGAAACTACTTTGTGATGTGTGAATTCATCCCACAGAGTTACACTGTTCTTTTCTTGGAATGGAGTGTTAACACTGTATACATGGAATCTGCAATAGGATATTTGGGAGCCCATGGAAGCCTATGGTGACAAAGGAAATATCCTAAGATAACAACTAGAAAGAATCATTCTGAGAAACTACTTTGTGACGTGTGAATTCATCCCACCAAGATACACATTTCTTTTCATGAATTAGATTGCCAACATTGTTTTCATGGAATCTGCATAGGGATATTTTGGAGTGTTTTGAGGCCTATAATGAAAAAGGAAGTATCATCAGAACAAAAAACGAGAAAGAAGCTTTGTAAGAAACTGCTTTGTGATGTGTGATTTTATCTCACATAATTACACCGTTCTTTACATTGAGCTGTTTGATAACACTGTTTTCGTGGAATCTGCAATAGGATATTTGGTAGCGCATTGAAGTCTATGGTAACAAAGGAAATATCCTGTGATAAAAACCAAAAAGATGCTTTCTCATCAACTGCTTTGTGATGTGTGAATTCATCTCATAGAGTCACACTGTCCTTTTCATTGGGGAGTTTGCTAACACAGTTTTCATGGAATCTGCAAAGGGATATTTGAAGTGAAAAAGGAAATATACTCAAATATAAATGAGAAAGAAGCATTCTGAGAAACGACTTTGTGATGTGTTAATTCGCCTCACAGTGTTACACGATTCTTTTTATGGATCATTTCACAACACTGTTTTTGGGGAATCTGAGAGGGCATATTTTGGATCGTATCGAAAGTAGTTTTTGAAAGGTTTTGATATTTTGGATCACATTGGAAGTAGTATATTTCCTTTGTCACAGAATTACACCGTTCTTTTCATGGAGCAGCTTGATAACACTGTTTTTGTGGAATCTGCAATAGGATATTTGGGAGTTCATTTAAGTGTATGGTGACAAAGGAAATCTCCTCAGATAAAAAGCAAAAAGAAGATTTCTGAGATACTGCTCTGTGATTTCTGAATTCATCTCATGGAGTTACACTGTTCTTTTCATTGAGCAGTTTACTAACACTCTTCTGTTGGAATCTGCAATGGCATATTTTGGAGAGCATTGAACTTTATGCTGACAAAGGAAAAATCTTAAGACAAAAACTAGAAACAAGGTTTCTGAGAAACTGTTTTGTGCTGTGTTATTTCATCTCACAGAGTTACACATTTCTGTTCATGCAGCAGTTTGGTAGCACTATTTTTGGGGATTCTGTGAAGAGATATACAGGATCCCATTGAATCCTAAGGTGACAAAGGAAATATCCTCAGATAAAAACTAGAAGGAAGCTTTCTCAGAAACTTTTTTGTGATGTGTGAATTCAACACACATCCACCTTTCTTTCTGTGGAGCAGTTTGCTAACACCCTTTCATCAAATCAGCAAAGCGATATTTGGAAGCTATTTGAGGCCTATGGTGAAAAAGGAAACATCCTCAGATAAAAACTAGAAAGTCGCTTTATGAGAAACTGGTTTTTGATGTGTGAATTCATCTCACAGTGTTACACTGTTCTTTCCATGGAGCGGTTTGTAAACACTGTTTTCTTTTAAGCTGTAATGGCATATTTTGGAGCACATTGAAGCTTTTGGTGACATAGGAAATATCCTCATAGAAAAAGTAAAAAGAAGCTTTCTGAGAAATGTCTTTGTGATGTGTTAATTGAGCTAACAGAGTTACACGATTTTTTTCATGGATAAGTTTGGTACCACTGTTTTTGGGGAATCTGAGAATGAATATTTTGGATTGCATTCAAGCCTATGGTGACAAAGGAAATATCCTTAGAAAAAATCTAGAAAGAATCACTCTGAGAAAGTTCTTTGTGATGTGTGAATTCATCTCACAAAGTTACACTGTTCTTTTCATTGAGCAGTTTGCTAATGCTCTTTTCTTGGAATCTGAAATGGGATATTTTGGAGCACATTGAAGCTTATGTTTACAAATGAAATATCCTCATATAACATCTAGAAATAAACTATCTGAGAAACTGCTTTGTGATGTGTTAATTCATCTCACACAGTTACATGATTCTTTTCATGGATCAGTTTGGTAGCACTGTTTCTGTGATGTCTTCAAAGGGATATTTCAGAGCACATGAAGCTGATGGTGTAAAAGGAAATACCCTGAGATAAAAACTAGATAGAAGCTTTCTGAGAAATTTCTTTGTCATGGGTATATTCATCACACTGAGTTACACCTTTGTTTTCTTTGAACACATTGGTAGCACTGTTTTTGTGGAATCTGCAAAGTGATATTCGGGAGCTCCTTGAGCCCTACAGAGAAAAAGGAAATAACTTCAGATAAAAACTGGAGGGAAGAATTTAGAGAAATATTTTTGTGATGTGTATATTCATCTCAGAGAATGTAGCCTTTTTGTTGATTGAACATTCCAACATCACTGTTTTTGTGGTATCTGAGAAGAGATATATGGGAGCACATTGAAGATTATGGTTAAAAAAAAGAAGTATCCTTAGATTTAAACTAGAAGGAAGCTTTGTGAGAAACTGTTTTGTGATTGGTTAATTCATCTCACGGAATTACACCTTTCTTTTCTTTGAGCAGCTTGGTAACACTGCTTTGGGGAATCTGCAAAGGGATATTTGGGAGCACATAGAGTCCAATGGCGAAAAAGGAATAACTTCAGGTAAAAACTGGAGAGAAACTTTCAGAGAAACCCCTTTGTGATGTGGGTATTCATCTCATAGAGTTAACATTTCTGTTGAGGGACCACTTTGGCATCACTGTTTATGTGGTGTCTGAAAAGTGATATTTTGGACTGCATTAAAGCCTGTGGTGGAAAAGGAAATAGGCTCATATAACAACTAGAAAGAATTTTTCTGATTAACCATTTTGTGATGTGTTAATTCATTTCATAGAATTACATTATTCTTTTTATGGAGTAGTTTGGTAGCAATGTTTTTGGGGAATCTGAGAAGGAATATTTTGGATCTCATTCAAGTCTATGGTGACAAAGGAGATATCCTCTGATAAAAACTAGAGAGAATCTTTCTGAGAAAGTTCTTTGTAATGTGTGAATTCATCTCACAGAGTTACACCTTTCTTTTCATGGAGTAGTTTGCTATCACTGTATTCCTGGAAACTGCAAAGGGATATTTGGTAAAGCATTGAGCCTATAGTGAAAAAGAAAATATCCTCAGATAAAAACTGGAAAGAAGCTTTCTCAGAAGCTGGCTTGTGATGTGTGAATTCATCTCAGACTTACACTGTTACTATCAATGAGCATTTGGCTAACACTCTTTTCTTGGAATCTGCAATGGTATATTTCAGAGATCATCGAGGCTTAGTGTGACAAAGGAAATAACCCCAGACAAAAACTAGAAAGGTTTCTGAGAAAATGCTTTGTGATTTGTGAATTCAACTCAAAGAGTTACATGATTCCTTTCAAGGAACAGTATCGTAGCACTGTTTGTGGGTAATCTAAGAAGAGATATTTTCAATCACATTAAAGCCTATGGTGACAAAGGAAATATCTTCAGATGAAAAGCAGAAATCGATAGGAGCAGCTCCAGTCTCCAACTCCCAGCGCGAGCCACACAGAAGACCGGTGATTTCTGCGTTTTCAACCGAGGTACTGGGGTCATCTCGCTAGGGAGTGCTGGAAAATCGGTGCTGGTCAGCTGCTGCAGCCTGACCAGCGTGAGCTGAAGCAGGGCGAGGCATCGCCTCACCTGGAAGCGCAAGGGGGAAAGGAATCCCTTTTTCCTAGCCAGGGGAACTGAGACACACAACACCTGGAAAATCGGGTAACTCCCACCCCAATACTGCGCTTTAAGGAAACAGGCACACCAGGAGAATATATCCCACACCTGGCCGGGAGGGTCCCACGCCCACGGAGCCTCCCTCACTGCTAACACAGCCGTCTGCGGCGATCTATCCGCAAGGCAGCAGCGAGGCTGGGGGAGGGGCGCCCGCCATTGCTGAGGCTTAAGTAGGTAAACAAAGCCGCTGGGAAGCACGATCTGGGTGGAGCTCACAGCAGCTCAAGGAAGCCTGCCTGTCTCTGTAGACTCTACCTCTGCGGACAGCGCACAGCTGCAGTCCATTAAGGGAAAGAGCGGGGGCGGTGCAGACGCGAACGACTCTGTCTGCTAGCTTTGGGGAGAGCCGTGGATCTCCTAACGCGGAGGTTGAGATCCGAGAACGGACAGACTGCCTGCTCAGGTGGGTCCCTGACCCCTGAGTAGCCTAGCTGGGAGACATCCCCCACTAGGGGCAGTCTGACACCCCACACCTCACAGGGTGGCGTCACCCCTGAGAGGAAACTTCCAAAGAAAGAATCAGACAGGTACACTCGCTGTTCAGCAATATTCTATTTTCGGCAACCTCTGCTGCTGATACCCAGGCAAACAGGGCCTGGAGTGGACCTCAAGCAATCTCCAACAGACCAACAGACAGTCCTTCTGACTGTCAGACAGAAAACTATCAAACAGGAAGGACACCTATACCAAAACCCCATCCGTACGTCACCATCATCAAAGTCCAGAGACAGATAAAACCACAAAGATGGGGAAGAAGCAGGGCAGAAAAGCTGGAAATTCAAAAAATAAGAGCACATCTCCCCCTGCAAAGGAGCGCAGCCCATCGCCAGCAACGGATCAAAGCTGGTCAGAGAATGACTTTGACGAGATGAGAGAAGAAGGCTTCAGTCCATCAAACCTCTCAGAGCTAAAGGAGGAATTACGTACCCAGCGCAAAGAAACTAAAAATCTCGAAAAAAAAGTGGAAGAATTGACAGCTAGATTAATTAATGCAGAGAAGATCATAAACGAAATGACAGAGATGAAAACCATGACACGAGAAATACGTGACAAATGCACAAGCTTCAGTAACCGACTCGATCAACTGGAAGAAAGAGTATCAGCGATTGAGGATCAAATGAATGAAATGAAGAGAGAAGAGAAACCAAAAGAAAAAAGAAGAAAAAGAAATGAACAAAGCCTGCAAGAAGTATGGGATTATGTAAAAAGACCAAATCTACGTCTGATTGGGGAGCCTGAAAGTGAGGGGGAAAATGGAACCAAGTTGGAAAACACTCTTCAGGATATCATCCAGGAGAACTTCCCCAACCTAGTAGGGCAGGCCAACATTCAAATTCAGGAAATACAGAGAACGCCACAAAGATACTCCTCCAGAAGAGCAACTCCAAGACACATAATTGCCAGATTCACCAAAGTTGAAATGAAGGAAAAAATCTTAAGGGCAGCCAGAGAGAAAGGTCGGGTTACCACAAAGGGAAGCCCATCAGAATAACAGCAGACCTCTCGGCAGAAACTCTACAAGCCAGAAGAGAGTGGGGGCCAATATTCAACGTTCTTAAAGAAAAGAATTTTCAACCAGAATTTCATATCCAGCCAAAGTAAGCTTCATCAATGAAGGAGAAATAAAATCCTTTACAGATAAGCAAATGCTTAGAGATTTTGTCACCACCAGGCCTGCCTTACAAGAGACCCTGAAGGAAGCCCTAAACATGGAAAGGAGCAACCGGTACCAGCCATTGCAAAAACATGCCAAAATGTAAAGACCATCAAGGCTAGGAAGAAACTGCATCAACTAACGAGCAAAATAACCAGTTAATATCATAATGACAGGATCAAGTTCACACATAACAATATTAACCTTAAATGTCAATGGACTAAATGCTCCAATTAAAAGACACAGACTGGCAAACTGGATCAAGAGTCAAGACCCATCAGTCTGCTGTATTCAGGAGACCCATCTCACATGCAGAGACATACATAGGCTCAAAATAAAGGGATGGAGGAAGATCTACCAAGCAAATGGAGAACAAAAAAAAGCAGGGGTTGCAATCCTAGTCTCTGATAAAACAGACTTTAAACCATCAAAGATCAAAAGAGACAAAGAAGGCCATTACATCATGGTAAAGGGATCAATTCAACAGGAAGAGCTAACTCTCCTAAATATATATGCACTCAATACAGGAGCACCCAGATTCATAAAGCACGTCCTTAGAGACCTACAAAGAGACTTAGACTCCCATACAATAATAATGGGAGACTTCAACACTCCACTGTCAACATTAGACAGATCAACGAGACAGAAAGTTAACAAGGATATCCAGGAATTGAACTCATCTCTGCACCAAGCGGACCTAATAGACATCTATAGAACTCTCCACCCCAAATCAACAGAATATACATTCTTCTCAGCACCACATCACACTTATTCCAAAATTGACCACATAATTGGAAGTAAAGCACTCCTCAGCAAATGTACAAGAACAGAAATTATAACAAACTGTCTCTCAGACCACAGTGCAATCAAACTAGAACTCAGGACTAAGAAACTCAATCAAAACCGCTCAACTACATGGAAACTGAACAACCTGCTCCTGAATGACTACTGGGTACATAACGAAATGAAAGCAGAAATAAAGATGTTCTTTGAAACCAATGAGAACAAAGATACAACATACCAGAATCTCTGGGACACATTTAAAGCAGTGTGTAGAGGGAAATGTATAGCACTAAATGCCCACAAGAGAAAGCAGGAGAGATCTAAAATTGACACTCTAACATCACAATTAAAAGAACTAGAGAGGCAAGAGCAAACACATTCAAAAGCTAGCAGAAGGCAAGAAATAACTAAGATCAGAGCAGAACTGAAGGAGATAGAGACACAAAAAACCCTCCAAAAAATCAATGAATCCAGGAGTTGATTTTTTGAAAAGACCAACAAAATTGACAGACCGCTAGCTAGACTAATAAAGAAGAAAAGAGAGAGGAATCAAATAGACGCAATAAAAAATGATAAAGGGGATATCACCACCGACCCCACAGAAATACAAACAACCATCAGAGAATACTATAAATGCCTCTACACAAATCAACTAGAAAATCTAGAAGAAATGGATACTTTCCTGGACACTTACACTCTCCCAAGACTAAACCAGGAAGAAGTTGAATCCCTGAATAGACCAATAGCAGGCTCTGAAATTGAGGCAACAATTAATAGCCTACCCACCAAAAAAGTCCAGGACCAGATGGATTCACAGCTGAATTCTACCAGAGGTACAAGGAGGAGCTGGTACCATTCCTTCTGAAACTATTTCAATCAATAGAAAAAGAGGGAATCCTCCCTAACTCTTTTTATGAGGCCAACATCATCCTGATACCAAAGCCTGGCAGAGACACAACAAAAAGAGAGAATTTTAGACCAATATCCCTGATGAACATCGATGCAAAAATCCTCAATAAAATACTGGCAAACCGGATTCAGCAGCAAATCAAAAAGCTTATCCACCATGATCAAGTGGGCTTCATCCCTGGGATGCAAGGCTGGTTCAACATTCGCAAATCAATAAACGGAATCCAGCATATAAACAGAACCAAAGACAAGAACCTCATGATTATCTCAATAGATGCAGAAAAGGCTTTTGACAAAATTCAACAGCCCTTTATGCTAAAAACGCTCAATAAATTTGGTATTGATGGAACGTACCTCAAAATAATAAGAGCTATTTATGACAAACCCACAGCTAATATCATACTGAATGGGCAAAAACTGGAAAAATTCCCTTTGAAAACTGGCACAAGAAAGGGATGCCCTCTCTCACCACTCCTATTCAACATAGTGTTGGAAGTTCTGGCTAGGGCAATCAGGCAAGAGAAAGAAATCAAGGGTATCCAGTTAGGAAAAGAAGAAGTCAAATTGTCCCTGTTTGCAGATGACATGATTGTATATTTAGAAAACCCCATGTCTCAGCCCAAAATCTCCTTAAGCTGATAAGCAACTTCAGCAAAGTCTCAGGATACAAAATTAATGTGCAAAAATCACAAGCATTCTTATACACCAGTAACAGACAAGCAGAGAGCCAAATCAGGAATGAACTTCCATTCACAATTGCTTCAAAGAGAATCAAATACCTAGGAATCCAGCTTACAAGGGATGTCAAGGACCTCTTCAAGGAGAACTACAAACCACTGCTCAGTGAAATCAAAGAGGACACAAACAAATGGAAGAACATACCATGCTCATGGATAGGAAGAATCAATATCGTGAAAATGGCCATACTGCCCAAGGTGATTATAGATTCAATGCCATCCCCATCAAGCTACCAATGACTTTCTTCACAGAATTGGAAAAAACGGCTTTAAAGTTCATATGGAACCAAAAAAGAGCCCGCATTGCCAAGACAATCCTAAGTCAAAAGGACAAAGCTGGAGGCGTCACGCTACCTGACTTCAAACTATACTACAAGGCTACAGTAACCAAAACAGCATGGTACTGGTACCACAACAGAGATATAGACCAATGGAACAGAACAGAGTCCTCAGAATAATACCACACATCTACAGCCATCTGATCTTTGACAAACCTGAGAGAAACAAGAAATGGGGAAAGGATTCCCTATTTAATAAATGGTGCTGGGAAAATTGGCTAGCCATAAGTAGAAAGCTGAAACTGGATCCTTTCCTTACCCCTTATACGAAGATTAATTCAAGATGGATTAGAGACTTAAATGTTAGACCTAATACCATAAAAACCCTAGAAGAAAATCTAGGTAGTATCATTCAGGACATAGGCATGGGCAAGGACTTCATGTCTAAAACACCAAAAGCAATGGCAGCAAAAGCAAAAATTGACACATGGGATCTAATTAAACTAAAGAGCTTTTGCACAGCTAAAGAAACTACCATCAGAGTGAACAGGCAACCTACAGAATGGGAAAAAATTTTTGCAACCTACTCATCTGACAAAGGGCTAATATCCAGAATCTACAAAGAACTCAAACAAATATACAAGAAAAAAACAAACAACCCCATCAAAAAGTGGGGAAAGGATATGAACAGACATTTCTCAAAAGAAGACATCCATACAGCCAACAGACACATGAAAAAATGCTCATCATCCCTGGCCATCAGAGAAATGCAAATCAAAACCACAATGAGATACCATCTCACACCAGTTAGAATGGCAATCATTAAGAAGTCAGGAAACAACAGGTGTTGGAGAGGATGTGGAGAAATAGGAACACTTTTACACTGTTGGTGGGATTGTAAACTAGTTCAACCATTATGGAAAACAGTATGGCGATTCCTCAAGGATCTAGAACTAGATGTACCATATGACCCAGCCATCCCACTACTGGGTATATACCCAAAGGATTATAATTACTCTACTACAAAGACACATGCACACGTATGTTTATTGTGGCACTATTCACAATAGCAAAGACTTGGAATCAACCCAAATGTCCATCTGTGACAGACTGGATTGAGAAAATGTGGCACATATACACCATGGAATACTATGCAGCCATCAAAAAGGATGAGTTTGCGTCCTTTGTAGGGACATGGATGCAGCTGGAAACCATCATTCTTAGCAAACTATCACAAGAAGAGAAACCAAACACCGCATGTTCTCACTCATAGGTGGGAACTGAACAATGAGATCACTTGGACTCGGGAAGGGGAACATCACACACTGGGGCCTATCATGGGGAGGGGGGAGCAGGGAGGGATTGCATTGGGGAGTTATACATGATATAAACGTCATGCACATGTACCCTAGAACTTAAAGTATAATTAAAAAAAAAAAAGAAAAAAAAAGAAAAGCAGAAATCAGCTTTCTGAGAAACTTCTTTGTGATGTATGTATTCATCTCACAGTGTAAGACTTTCATTTATGCAGCAGATTGCTAACACTCTTTTCGTGGAAGCTGCAAAATTATATTTATGTGCACTTTCAGACCTATAGTGAAAAAGGAAATATCCTAAGGTAAAAATGAGAAAGAAGATTTCTGAGAAACTGCTTTGTAATGTGTGAATTCATTTCACAGAATTACACTGTTATTTTCTTTGAGCAGTTTGATAACATTGTTTCCTTGGAATCTGCAATAGGATATTTGGGAGCACAATGATGGCTATTGTGATAAAGGAAATATCCTCAGAAAAAAACCAAAAAGCATCTTTCTGTGAAACTGCTTTGTGATGTGTCAATTCATCTCACAGAGTTATACCATTGCTTTCATTGAGAAGTTTGCTAACATATTACTTCTGGGATCTGCAGTGGGATATTCCGAAGCACATGGAGGAATATGGTGAAAAAGGAAATATTCTGAGATAAAAACTAGTAAGAAGCTTATTGAGAAACAGGTTTATGATGTGTGAATTCATTTTACAGAGTTACACCATTCCCTTCATGGAGCAGTATGGTAGCACTGTTTATGAGGTATCTGTAAAAGGATATTTGAGAATGCATTGAAGCCTATGGTGACAAAGGAAATATCCTCAGACAAAAGCCAAAAAGAAGCTCTCTGAGAAACTGCTTTGTGATGTGTGAATTCACCTCACAAATTTATACCATTCTGTTCATGGAGCAATTTGCTAACAAAATTTTCGTGGAATATGCAAAGAAATATTCATGAGTGCACTGAGGCCTAAGGGGAAAAAGGAAATATCCTCAGACAAAAACTAGACAGAATCTTTCTGAGAAACTGCTTTATGATTTGTGAATTCGTCTCAAAAAGTTACACAATAGTTTTCATGGAGCAGTTTGCTAGCACTGTTTTTGGGGAATCTGAGAAGGGATATTTTGGATTGCATTGATGTCTATGCTGACAAAGGAAATATAATTAGATAAAAACTAGAAAGAAAACTTCTGAGAAACTTATTTGTGATGTGTATATTAATCTCACAGAGGAACACCTTTCTTTTCATGTAGCAGTTTGCTAACTGTGTTTCCATGGAATCTACAATGTGATATTTGGGAGCAAGTTGAGAACTATAGTTAAAAAGGAAATATCCTCAGATAAAAACTAGAAAGAAGGTTTCTGACAAACTTCTTTGTTAAGTGTGTATTCATCTCACAGAGTAACATCTTTCTTTTAATGGAGCATTTTGCTAACACTGTTTTTGTGGAATCTGCTGTTTTTGTGGAATCTGAGATGAACTTGTACGGATTCATCTCACATAGTTACACCATTGCTTTCATGGAGCAGTTTGGAACACTGTTTTGGGGGAATGTGAAAAGAAATATTTGGATGGTATTAAAGTCTATGGTAACAAGGAAAATATCCTCAGATAAAAACTAGAGAGAAACTTTCTGAGAAACTTTGTGATGTGTGTATTTATCTCACACAGTAACAACTTTCTTTTCATGGAACAGTTTGCTAACACTGTTTTCATGGAATATACAAAGGGATATTTGAGAGCGAGTTATGGTCAACGGTGAAAAACTAAATATCCTCAGATAAAAACTAGAAAGAAGCTTTCAGAGAAACTGCTTTATGATGTGTGAATTTATCTCACAGATTTACACAACCCTTTTCATGGAGCATTCGGTATCACTGTTTTTGGGGACTCTGAGAAGGAATATTTTGAATTGCATTGAAGCCTATGGTTACAAAGGAAATACCCTCAGATAGAAACGAGAAAGAAGTTTTCTGAGAAATTTCTGTGTGATATGTGAAATCAGCTCACAGAATTACACGATTTTATTCTTTCAGCCGTGTGCTAACTCTGTTTTCATGGAATCTGCAATAGGATATTTGGGAATTCATTGAAGCCTCTGGTGACAAAAGAAATATTCGCATAGATAAATCGAAAAGAAGATTTCTGAGAAACGCTTTTGTGATGTGTGAATACATCTCACAGATTTACACCTTTGTTTTCATGGAGTAGCTTGCTAACACTCTTTTCCTGGAATCTGCAAAGGGATATTCACAAGCACTTTGAGGCCTATGGTGAACAAGAAAATATCCTCAGAAAAAAACTAGAAAGAAGCTTTGTGAGAAATGGCTTTGTGATGTGTTAATTCATCTCACAGAGTTACACTTTTCTTTTCATGGATCAGTTTGGTAGCATTGTTTATGGGGAATCTGACAAGGGATATTTTTGATCGCATTGAAGCCTATGGTGACAAAGGAAATATCCTGAGATATAAACTAAAAGGAAGATTTCTGAAAAAATTCCTTGTGATGTGTGAATTCATCCCACAAAGTTGCACTTTTCTTTTCATGGAGCAGTGTGCTAACACTGTTTTCGTGGAATCTGCAAAGGGATATTTGGGAGCGAGTTATGGTCTATGATGAAAAACTAAATATCCTCAGATAAAAACTAGAAAGAAGCTTTCTGAGAAACTGCTTTGTGATGTGTGAATTCACCTTACTGAATTACACTGTACTTTTCATTAAGCAGTTTGATAACACTGTTCTCGTGTAATATGCAATAGGATATTTGGGAGCACTTTGAAGCCTATGGTGACAAAGGAAATATCCTCAGATAAGAGTCAAAAGGAAGTATTCTGGGAAAGCTCTTTGTGATGTGTGAAATCATCTCACTGCGTTACACCACCCTATTCATTGAGAGGTCTGCTAACACTTTACTCGTGGAATCTGCAATGGGATATTCTGGAGAGCACTGAGGAATGTGATGAAAAAGAAATATCTTAAGATAAAAACTAAAAAGAATCTTTCTGAGAAACAGCTTTGTAATGTGTGAATTCATCTCACAGACTTACACCACTCTTTTCATGCAGCATGTTGGTAGTACTGTTTTTGGGTAAACTGATAAGGGATATTTTGGATCTCATTGAAACGTATGGTGAAAAAGGAAATATCCTCACATAAAAAGTGGAAAGAAGCTTTCTGAGAAACTGCTTTGTGATGTGTAAATTCATCTCATAGAGTTACACAATTCCTTTCTTGGAGCAGATTCCTAACCTTGTTTTTGTGGAATCTGCATTAGGATATTTGGGAGTGGTTTGAAACATATGGTGACAAACGAAATATCCTCAGACAAAAAGCAAAAATAAGCTTTCTGAGAAATTGCTTTGTGATGCCTGAATTCATCTCAGAGAGTTACACAATTTTTTTCATTGATCAGTTTGGTAGCACTGTTTTTCAGAAATCTGAGAAGGGATAGTTTGGATCGTATAGAAGCATATGGTGACAAATGAAATATCCTCAAACAAAAACTAGAAGGAAGCTTTCTGAGACAGTTTTTTATGATGTGTGAATTCATCTCATAGAGTTACACCTTGGTTTTTATGGAGCAGTTTGCTAACACTGTTTTCATGGAATCTGCAAATGGATATTTGGGAGTGAATTGAGGCCTATGGTGAAAAAGGAAATATCCTCCGAAAAAAACTATAAAGAAATTTTCTGAGAAACTACTTCATGATGTGTGAATTCATCTTGCAACGTTACACTGTTCTTTTTTTGAGAAGTTTGCTAACACTGTTTTGTTGGAATCTGCGGTGGGATATTTTGGAGCACATTGAAACTTATGGTGACAAAAGAATTATCCTCATATAAAAAATAGAAGGAAGCTTTCTGGAAAACCACGTTGTGATGCATTAATTCAATTCAGATTTACATGATTCTTGTCATAATTCAGTATGGTAGCACTGTTTTTGGGGAACCTGAGAAGGGATATTTTGGATCGCATTGAAGCCTATGGTGTCAAAGGAAATAACCTCGGATAAAAACTTGAAATAAATTTTGTGAGTAAGTTCTTTGAGATGTTTGAATTCACCTCACAAATTTACATGTTTCTTTTCATGGAGCAATTTGCTAACACCATTTTCTTGGAATCTGCAAAGGGATATTTGGGAATGCATTGAGGCCTATAGTAAACAAGGAAATATCCTCAGATAAAACTAGAAAGAAGATTTCTGAGAAACTGCTTTGTGATGTGTGAATTCATCTTACAGAGACACACCGTTCTCTTCATTGAACAGTTGGATAACACTGTTTTAGTGGAATCTGCAATAAGATACTTGGGAGTACATTGAAATCTATAGTGACAAAGGAATAATCCTCAGATAAAAACCAAAAAGAAGCCTTCTGTGAAACTGCTTTGGGATGTGTGAATTCACCTCACAGAGTTACACCATTCTTTTCTTTGAGATATTTGCCAACGCTTTTTTTGTGGAAACTCTATTGGGGTATTCCATAGCTCATTGAGGATTATGGTGAAAAAGGATATAAACTCTGCAAAAAACTAGATAGAAGCTTTCTGAGAAATAGCTTTGATATGTGTGAATTCATCTCTCAGAGTTACACCACAGTTTTTATGGAGTTATTTGGTAGCACTCTTTTTGGGGGTCTGAGAAGGCATGTTTTGAACTGCATTGAAATCTACGGTGAAAAGGAAATATCCTCAGATTATAATTAGAAAGAAGCCTTCTGTGAAACTCCTTAGTGATGTGTGAATTCATATCACAGAATTAAACTGTTCTTTTCATTGAGCATTTTGCTAACACTGTTTTCTTGCCATCTGCTATGTGATATTTCAGACCACGTAGAAGCTTACAGTGACATTGGAAATATTCTCATATAAAAACTAGAAAGAATATTTAAGATCTACTGCTTTGTGATGTGTTAATTCATCTCACAGCATTGCATGATGCTTTTCTTGGATCAGTTTGTTAGCACTATTTTTGTAGAATCTGAGAGAGAATATTTTGGATCACTTTGAAGCCAATGGTGACAAAGAAAATATCCTCAGATAAAAACTAGAAAGAAGCTTTCTGAGAAAGTTCTTTGTGATGTGTGAATTTATCTCACAGATTTACAAGTTTTTTTTTTATCATGGAGTATTTGAATAACACAGATTTCGTGGAATCTGCAAAGGGATATTTGGGAGCGCATTGCAGCCTATGTTGACAAAGGAAATATCCTCATAAAAAAACCAAAAAGAAGATTTCTGCGAAACTGCTTTGTAATGTGTGACTTCATCTCACAGAGTTACACTGTTCTTTTCATTCAGTAGTTTGCCAGCACTGCTCTCTTGGAATCTGCAATGGGATATTTTGAGGAACATTGAAGGTTATTGTGACAGAGGAAATACCCTGAGATAAAAGGTTTCTGAGAAACTGCTTTGTGACAGAGGAAATACCCTGAGATAAAAGGTTTCTGAGAAACTGCTTTGTGCTTTGTGAATTCATCTCACAGACATACAGGATTCTTTTCATGGAGCAGTTTGGTAGCCATGCTTCCGGGGAATCTGAGAAGGGATATTTTGGATCACATTGAAGCTTATGGTGACAAAGGAAATATCCTCAGATAAAAATTAGAAAGAAGCTTTTTGAGAAAGTTCTTTGTGATGTATGAATTCATCTCACAGAGTTACACCTTTCTCTTCATGGAGCAGTTTGATAACACAGATTTTATGGAATCTGCAAAGGATATTTGAGAAAGCATTGAGGCATATGGTGAAAAAGGAAATATCCTCATATAAAAACTAGAAAGAATATTTCTGAAAAACTGCTTAGTGATGTGTGAAATCATCTCATTTAGTTACACTGTGCTTGTCATTGAACAGTCTGTTAACACTGTTTTCTTGGAATCTGGAATGGGATTCTTCAGAGTGCATAGAAGTTTATGGTGACAAAGTAAGTATTCTCAGACAAAAACCATAAAGACGCTTTTTGAGAAACCATTTTGTGATATATTAATTCATCGCATACAGTTACACGATTCTTTCCACGGAGCAGTTTGGTAGCACTGTTTTGGGGGAATCTGAGAAGAGATTTTAGATTTCATTGAAGTGTATGGTGACAAAGGAAATATTCTCAGATAAAAAGTAGCAAGAGGCTTTCTGAGAAGGTTTTTGGTGATGTGTGAATTCATATGACAGTGTTACACCTTTCTTTTCATGGATCAGCTTCCCTTTTTATGGAAACTGAAAAGTGATATTTGGGAGCACATTGAGGCGTACAGTGAAAAGTTAAATATCCTAAGATTTAAAAAAATGAAGCCTTCTGTGAAACTGCTTTCTGATGTGTGAATATATCTCACAGAATTACACTGTTGTTTTCATTGAGCAGTTTATTAACAGTGTTTTCTTGGAATCTGCAATGGGATATTATGGAGCACCTTGAAGCTTATGAAATGAAATATTCTCATATAAAAACTAGAAAGAAGCTTTCTGAGAAACAGCTTTGTGTTGTGTTAATTCATCCCAAAGGATTACAGTATTCCTTTTATGGAAAATTTTAGTAGCACTGTTTTAGGGGAATCTGAGAAGGGATATTTTGGATCGCATTGGTGCCTACAGTTACTAAGGAAATATCCTCAGATAAAAATGAGAAAGAAGCCTTCTGACAAACTGCTTTGTGATATGTGATTTGCTCTCGCAGAGTTACACTGTTCTTTTCATTGAGCTGTTTGTAACCACTGTGTTCTTCGAATCTGCAATGCTATATTTCGGAGTATATTGAAGCTTATTTTGACAAAGAAAATATCCTCAGAAAAAAACTAGATAGAAGCTTTGTGTGAAACCGCTTTGTGGTGTGTTAAATCATCCCACAGAGTTACACAATTATTTTCATGGATGAGTTTCATAGCACAGCTTTTGAGGAATCTGGGAATGGATATTTCGGATCGCTTTGAAGTCTATGGTGACTGTCCTCAAGTAAAAACTAGAAAGAAGGTGTCTGAGAAACTTTTTTCTGATGTGTGAAATCGTCTCACAGCGTTACACCTTTCTTTTCATGGAGCAGTTTGCTAACAATCTTTTCGTGGAATCTGCTAAGGGATATTTGGGAGAGCATTGAGGCCTATGGTTAGAAAGGAAGTACCCCCAGATAAAAACTAGAAAGAAGCTTTCTTAGAAATTCCTTTGCGATGTGTAAATGTATCTCACAGAGTTACACTGTCCTTTTTATTGAGCAGTTTGCCCACACTGTTTTTTTGAAATCTGCAATGGGATATTTTGGAGCGCATTCATGCTTATGGTGACAAATTTAAAAATATCATATAAAAACTAGAGAGAAGCTTTCTGAGAAAGTAACTTTTGATGTGTTAATTGATCCCTCATAGTTACACGATTCTTTTCATGCATCAGTTTGCTAGCAGTGTTTTTGGGGAATCTGAAAAGAGATATTTTGGATCGCATTGAAGCCTATCATGACAAAAGAAATATCCTCATATAAAAACTATAAAGAAGCTTTCTGAGAAACTGCTTCATGATATGTTAATTCAACTCACAGAGTTACATGTTTCTCTTCATGGAGCACTTTGCTATCACTGCACTGTTTTCATGGAATATGCAGAGGTATATTTTCGAGTGCATTGTGTTCTATAGTGAAAAGGAAATATCCTCAGATAAGAACTAGAAAGAAACTTTTTGAGAAATTGCTTTGTGATGTGTGAATTCATCCCATAGTGTTACACCATTCTGTTCATGGAGCAATTTGCTAATACTGTTTGTGGGGATCTGAGAAGGGATACTTTGTATTTCATTGAAGCCTACAGTGTTGAAGAATATATCCTCAGATAAAAACTAGTAAGAAGCTTTCAGAGAAAATTCTTTGTGATGTGTGAATTCACTTCACAAGGTGACACCTTTCTATTCATGGATCAGTTTGTTTACAATCTTTTCATGGAATATGTGAAGGCATATTTGTGAGGGCATTGTGGCCTATGGTGAAAAAGGATATATCCTTGGAAAAAATAGAAAGAAGTCTTCTGAGAAACTGCTTTATGATGTGTTAATTCATCTAAGGGAGTTACATGATTCTTTTCGTGGATCAGTTTGGTTACACTGTTTCTGTGAAATCTGAGAAGGGATATTTTGGATCGCATTGAAGAATATGGTGGCAAAGGAAATATCCTCAGATAAAAACAAGAAAGACGCTTTCTGAGAAACTGTTTTGTCATGTGAGAATTCATCTCACAGAGTTACACTGTTTTTTTCATTGAGGCATTGGCTAACACAGTTTTCTTGGAATCTGCAATGTAATATTTAGGAGAACATTGAAACTTATATTGACAAAGGAAATGTCCTCATATAAAAACTAGAAAGAAGCATTCTGAGAAACTGCTTTTTGATGTTTTAATTCATCTCACCGAGTTCACAATTCTTTTCATGGAGCAGTTTGGTAACACTGCTTTTGCGAAATCAAGAATGGATATTTTGGATCATATTGAAGTCTATGGGGACTAAGGAAATATCCTCAGATAAAACTAGAAAGAAGCTTTCTGAGAAATTACTTTGTGATGTGTGAATTCATCTCACAGTGTTACACCTTTCTTTTCATGGAGCAGTTTTGTGGCACTGTTTTTGGGGAATCTGAGAAGGGATATTTTGAACTCCATTGAATAGTATGGTGACAGAGGAAGTAGCCTTAGATAAAAACTAGAAAGGAGCTTTCTGAGAAACTGCTTTGTGATGTGTGAATTCATCTCACAAAGGTACACCGTTCTTTCATTTAGCAATTTAATAACACTGTTTTCATGGACTCTACAGTAGGTTACTTTGGATCACCTTGAAGCCTATGGTGACATAGGAAATATCTTCAGATAATAACTAATAAGAAGCTTTCTGAGAAAGTTCTTTGTGATGTGTGATTTCATCTCACACAATTACACCATTTTGTTCTAGGAGCTGTTTGCTAGCACTGTTTTCTTGGAATCTGCAAAGGGATATTTGGGAGCACATTGATTCATATAGTGAAAAAGGAAATATTATCAGATAATAAGTAGAAAGAATCTTTCTGAGAAACTGCTTTGTGATGCATGAATTCATCTCACAGAATTACACCATTATTTCCTTAAGCAGTCTGAAAACACTGGTTTCGTGGAATTTGTAATAGGATCCTTGGGAGTGCATTGAAGCCTGTGGTGACAAAGGAAATATCCTCAGATAAAAACCAAAAGGAACCTTTCTGAGTATCTGGTTTGTGATGTGTATATCCATCTCACAGAGTTACAGCATTCTTTTCATTGAGAATTTTGCTAACGCTTTTTTTGCTTAATCTACAGTGATATTCAGGGACGCATGGAGGAATATGGTGAAAAAGGAAATATTCTCAGATAAAAACTAGAAAGAAGTTATCTGAGAAATATCTTTGTGGTTTTTGAATGCATCTCACAGAGATACACCATTATTTTCATTTAACAGTTTCATAGCACTGTTTTTGGGAATCTGAGTAGGGATATATTGGGTTGCTTTGAAGCCTATGGTGACAAAGGTAATATCCTCAGACAAAAACCAAAAAGAACATTTCTGAGAAACTGCTTTGTGATGTGTGAACTCACCTCAAAGATTTACACCTTTCTTTTCACGGAGCAATTTGCTAACACTATTTTCCTGGAATCTGCAAAGGGATATTCATGAGTGAATTGAGGAAAATATTGAAAAAGCAAATATCCTGAGAAAAATACTAGAGAGAAGCTTTCTGAGAAACTGCTTTATGTTTGATGAATTAATCTCACAGTGTTACACGACTCTTTTCATGGAGCATTTTCGTAGTACCTTTTTTGGGGTATCTGAGATGGGATATTTTGTATCGCAATGAAGCCTATGGTGACAAAGGAAATATACTCAAATAAAAACTACAAAGAAGCTTTCTGAGAAACTACGTTGAGATGTGTGAATTTATCTCACAGATTTACAACTTTCTTTTCATTTTGAACTTTGCTAACACTTCTTTCGTGGCATCTGCAATGGAATATTCTGGAGGGCATTGAGGAATATGGTGAAAAGGAATATACGCTGAGATAAAAACTAGAAAGAAGGTCTCTGAGAAACAACTTTGTGATGTGTGAATTCATCTCACAGAATTACACGATTCTTTTCATGGAACAGTTTGGTTGCACTGTTTTTAATGAATCTGAGAAGGAATAATTTGGATCGCATTGAAACCTATGTTGACAAAGGAAATATATTAAGTTAAAAACTAGAAAGAAGCTTTCTGAGAAAGTTATTTGTAATGTGGGAATTCATTTCACAGAGTTACACCTTTCTTTTCATGAAGCAGTTTGCTAACACTGCTTTCATTTTATTTTTAATGGAATATTCCGGAGCGCATTGAGGCCTATAGTGAAAAAGGGAATATCCTCAGGTAAAAACTAGAAAGAAGCTTTTTGGGAAACAGTTTTGTGATGTTTGATTTCATCTTATAGAACTACAGCACTCTTTTCATTGAGCAGTTTAATAACACTGTTTTCCTGGAATCTGCAATAGGATATTTTGGAGCGCATTGAAGCCTATGGTGAAAAAGGAAATAGCCTCAGACAAAAACCAAAAAGAAGCTTTCTGAGAAACTGCTTTGTGATGTGTGAATTCATCTCACAGATATACACCTTTCTTTTCATGGAACAGTGTGCTATCACTGTTTTCCTGGAATTTTCAAAGGGATATTCATGTGCGCATTGATGCAAATGGTAAAAAAGGAAATATCCTCAGACAAAAACTAGAAAGAAGCTTTCTGAGAAACTGCTTTGTGATTTGTGAAATCATCTCCCAGAGTTACACGATTCTTCTCATGAAGTTGTTTCATAGCACTCTTTTTGGGGAATCTGAGAAGTGATATTTTGGATCACATTGAAGTCCATGTTGACAAACGAAATATCCTCAGATAAGAACTAGAAAAATTATTTCTGAGAAACTTCTTTTTACGTGTGAATTCGTCTCACAATATTACAGACTGATTTGTGATGTGTAAATTCATCTCATAGAGTTACACCATTACTTTCATTGAGCAGTTTGATAACCCTGTTTTGGTGGCATCTGCAATAGGATATTTTGGAGTGTATTGAAGCTTTCGTGAAAAGGTATATGTCCTCAGATAAAAACCAAAAAGAAACCTTCTGAGGAACTGCTTTGTGATGTGTTAATTCATCTGACAGAGTTACAATGTTCTTTTCATTGAGCAGTGTGTTAACATTGTTTTCTTGGAATCTGCAATGGGATGTTTCGGAGCACAATGAAACTTATATTGACAAAGGAAAAATCCTCAGACAGAAACTAGAAAGAAACTTTCTGAGAAACTGCTTTCTAATTTGTAAATTCGTCTCACAGAGTTACACCTTTCTTTTTAATGGAGCAGTTTGGTCGCACTGTTCTTGGGGAATCTGAGAAGGGATATTTTTGATCCCATTGAAGCCTATGGTGACAAAGGAAATATCCTCAGATAATAACTAGAAAGAAGTTTTCGAAGAAAATTCTTTGTGATGTGTGAATTCATCTCATAGAGTTACACTTTTCTTTTCATTGATCAGTTTGCTAACACTGTTTTCTTGGAATCCACAATGGGATAATTCAGAGTGCATTTTAAGCTTACAGTGACAAAGTGAATATCTTCAGGGAAAAGCCAAAAAGAAAAGGCTTCTTTTCACAGAAAGCCTGTGAAACTTCTTTGTGATGCGTGATTTCACCTCAGAGAGTTACAAGTTTCTTTACATTGAGAATTTTCCTAACACTGTTTTCATCTAATCTGCAAAGGGATATTCGAGAGTGCATTGAGGCCTATGATGAAAAAGGAAAGATCCTCAGATAAAAGCTAAAAGGAAGCTTTCTGAGAAACTGCTTTGAGTTTTTTGAAGTCTTCCCACAGAGTTACACAATATCCTCAGATACAAACTAGAAAGAAGCTTATGATGACAAAGGAAATATCCTCAGATAAAAACCAGAAAGAAGCTTTCTGAGAAACTGCTTTCTGATTTGCGAATTCTTCTCACAGAATTTCACAACTCTTTGCATGAATCAGTTTGGTAGCAATGTTTTTCTGGTGTCTGAGAAGGGCTACTTTGTTTCACATTGAAGTCTATGGTGACACAGAAAATATTCTCAGATAAAAACTAGAAAGAAGCTTTCTGAGAAACTTCCTTGCCATGTGTGAATTCATCTCACAGAGTTACACTTTTCTACTCATTGAGCATTTTGTCAGCACTGATTTCATGGAATCTGCAATGGGATATTTCAGAGTGCATTGAAGCTCATGGTGTCAAAGGAAATATCCTCAGACAAAAAGAAGAAATAAGCTTTCTGAGAAACTGCCTTGTGATTTGCAAATTCTCACGGAGTTACATCATCCTTTTCATGGGTCAGTTTGATAGTACTATTTTAGTGGCATCTGGAAGGAATAATTTGTATCGCATTGAAGCCTATGGTGACAGGGGAAATAGCCTCAGATAAAAACTAGAAAGAAGCTTTCTGAGAAACCTCTTTATGATGTGTGAATTCATGTCACAGAGTTACACCTTTCTTTTCATGGAGCAGTTTACTAACACTGTTTAAGTGGAATCTGCAAAAGGATATTTCAGAACGCACTGAGGTTTATGGTGAAAAAGGAAATATCCTCAGATAAAAACTAGAAAGAAGGTTTCTGAGAAAGTTCTTTGTGACGTGTGAAGTCATCTCAGAGAGTTACACCCTTCTTTCTATGGAGCAGTTTGCTATCACTATTTTCGTGATATCTGTAAAGCGATACTTGGGAGCACATTGAGACCAATCGTGAAATAGGAAGTATCCTCAGATAAAAACTAGAAAGAAACTTTCTGAGAAACTGCTTTTTGATGTGTGAATTCGTCTCACAGAGTTACCCCATTCTTTTAGTTAGCTGCTAGATAACACTGTTTTTGTGAAATCTGCAATAAGATATTTGGGAGTACATTGAAGCCTATGGTGACAAAGGAAATATCCTCAGATAAACAGCAAAAAGAACATTTCTGAGATGCTGATTTGTGATGTGTGATCTCATCTCACACAGTTACAATGTTCTTTTTGTTCAGCAATTTGCTAACACTCTCTTTGTGGAATCTTCAAGGCTATATATGGGAGTGCACTGAGGCCTATGGTGAAAAAGGAAATATCCTCAGATAAAAACTAGAAAGAAAGTTTTGAGAAACTGCTTTGTGATGTGTGAATTCATCTCACAGTGTAACACTATTCTTTTCATTGAGCAGTGCGCTAAAACTGTTTTTTTGGAATCTGCAATGGATATTTCAGAGCACATTGAAGCTTATGGTGGCATAGTAAATATCCATGAATAAAAGCTAGAAAGGAACTTTCTGATAACGTTCTCTGTGATGTGTGAGTTCATCTCACAGATTTACACCTTTCTTTCCATGGAGCAGTTTGCTAACACTTCTTTAATGTAATCTGCAAAGGCATATTTGGGAGCGCATTGAGATCTATGGTAAAAAAGCAAATATTCTCACATAAAAACTAGCAAGAAGTTTTCTGAGAAACTTCATTGTGATGTGCAAATTTATCTCACAGATTTACACCATTCTTCTCATTGAGCAGTTTACTAAAACTGTTTTCATGGAATCTGCAAAGGGTTAGTTCAGAGCACATTGAAGTTTAAGGTGACAAAGGAAATACCCTCATATAAAAACTAGAAAGAGGCTTTCTGAGAAAACAATTTCTGATGTGTTAATTCATCTCACAGAGTTACCCAATCCTTTTTATGTAACAAATGATAGCACTGTTTTTGGGGAATCTGAGAAAGGAAATTTTGGATGTGTTGTAGCCCATGGTGACAAAGGAATATCCTCAGATGGAAACTAGAAAGTAGCTTTCTGAGAAAGGTTTTTGGAATGTGTGAATTTACCTCACAGTGTTTCACCTTTCTTTTCATGGAGCAGTCTCTAACACTGTTTTCGTGGAATCTGCAAAAGAATATGTGGTAGCACAGGGAGGCTTAGAGTGAAAAAGGAAGTATACTGAGACAAAAAACTAGAAAGAAGCTTTCTGAGAAACTGCTTTGTGGTGTGTGAATTCTTCACACAGAGTTACACCTTTCTTTTCATGGATCAATTTGATAACACTGTTCTCTTGGAATCTGCAATAGGATATTTCAGAGCACATCAAAGTTTATTGTGACAAAGGAAATATCCTCAGAAAAAAACTAGGAAGAATTTTTCTGAGAAACTCCTTTGTGATTTGTGAATTCATCCCACAGAGTTACACTATCGTTTTCATCGATCAATTTGGCAGCAGTGTTTTTGGGGAATCTGAGAAGGGATAATTTGTGTTGCATTGAAAAGTATGGTGACAAAGGAAATATCCTCAGATAAAAACTAGAAGAAGCTTTCTGAGAAACCTCTTTATGATGTGTGAATTCCTGTCCCAGAGTTACACCTTTCTTTTCATGGAGCAGTTTACTGACACTGTTTAAGTGGAATCTGCAAAAGGATATTTCAGAATGCACTGAGGTTTCTAGTTTTTATCCTCAGATAAAAACTAGAAAGAAGGTTTCTGAGAAAGTTCTTTGTGACATGTGAAGTCATCTCAGAGAGTTACACCCTTCTTTCTATGGAGCAGTTTGCTAACACTATTTTCGTGATATCTGCGAAGCGATACTTGGGAGCGCATTGAGACCAATCGTGAAATAGGAAGTATCCTCAGATAAAATCTAGAAAGAAACTTTCTGAGAAACTGCTTTTTGATGTGTGAATTCGTCTCACAGAGTTACCCCATTCTTTTAGTTAGCTGCTAGATAACACTGTTTTTGTGAAATCTGCAATAAGATATTTGGGAGCACATTGAAGCCTATGGTGACAAAGGAAATATCCTCAGATAAACACCAAAAAGAACATTTCTGAGATGCTGATTTGTGATGTGTGATCTCATCTCACACAGTTACAATGTTCTCTTTGTTGAGCAATTTGCTAACACTCTCTTTTTGGAATCTTCAAGGGGATATATGGGAGTGCACTGAGGCCTATGGTGAAAAAGGAAATATCCTCAGATAAAAACTAGAAAGAAAGTTTTGAGAAACTGCTTTGTGATGTGTGAATTCATCTCACAGTGTAACACTATTCTTTTCATTGAGCAGTGCGCTAAAACTGTTTTTTTGGAATCTGCAATGGGATATTTCAGAGCACATTGAAGCTTATGGTGGCATAGTAAATATCCATGAATAAAAGCTAGAAAGGAACTTTCTGATAACGTTCTCTGTGATGTGTGAGTTCATCTCACAGATTTACACCTTTCTTTCCATGGAGCAGTTTGCTAACACTTCTTTAATGTAATCTGCAAAGGCATATTTGGGAGCGCATTGAGATCTATGGTAAAAAAGCAAATATTCTCACATAAAAACTAGCAAGAAGTTTTCTGAGAAACTTCATTGTGATGTGCAAATTTATCTCACAGATTTACACCATTCTTCTCATTGAGCAGTTTACTAAAACTGTTTTCATGGAATCTGCAAAGGGTTAGTTCAGAGCACATTGAAGTTAAGGTGACAAAGGAAATACCCTCATATAAAAACTAGAAAGAGGCTTTCTGAGAAAACAATTTCTGATGTGTTAATTCATCTCACAGAGTTACCCAATCCTTTTTATGTAACAAATGATAGCACTGTTTTTGGGGAATCTGAGAAGGGAATTTTGGATGTGTTGTAGCCCATGGTGACAAAGGAAATATCCTCAGATGGAAACTAGAAAGTAGCTTTCTGAGAAAGGTTTTTGGAATGTGTGAATTTACCTCACAGTGTTTCACCTTTCTTTTCATGGAGCAGTCTCTAACACTGTTTTCGTGGAATCTGCAAAAGAATATGTGGTAGCACAGGGAGGCTTAGAGTGAAAAAGGAAGTATACTGAGACAAAAAACTAGAAAGAAGCTTTCTGAGAAACTGCTTTGTGGTGTGTGAATTCTTCACACAGAGTTACACCTTTCTTTTCATGGATCAATTTGATAACACTGTTCTCTTGGAATCTGCAATAGGATATTTCAGAGCACATCAAAGTTTATTGTGAGAAAGGAAATATCCTCAGAAAAAAACTAGGAAGAATTTTTCTGAGAAACTCCTTTGTGATTTGTGAATTCATCCCACAGAGTTACACTATCGTTTTCATCGATCAATTTGGCAGCAGTGTTTTTGGGGAATCTGAGAAGGGATAATTTGTGTTGCATTGAAAAGTATGGTGACAAAGGAAATATCCTCAGATAAACACCAAAAAGAACATTTCTGAGATGCTGATTTGTGATGTGTGATCTCATCTCACACAGTTACAATGTTCTCTTTGTTGAGCAATTTGCTAACACTCTCTTTTTGGAATCTTCAAGGGGATATATGGGAGTGCACTGAGGCCTATGGTGAAAAAGGAAATATCCTCAGATAAAAACTAGAAAGAAACTTTTGAGAAACTGCTTTGTGATGTGTGAATTCATCTCACAGTGTAACACTATTCTTTTCATTGAGCAGTGCACTAAAACTTTTTTTTTTGGAATCTGCAATGGGATATTTCAGAGCACATTGAAGCTTATGGTGGCATACTAAATATCCACGAATAAAAGCTAGAAAGGAACTTTCTGATAACGTTCTCTGTGATGTGTGAGTTCATCGCACAGATTTACACCTTTCTTTCCATGGAGCAGTTTGCTAACACTTCTTTAATGTAATCTGCAAAGGCATATTTGGGAGCGCATTGAGATCTATGGTAAAAAAGCAAATATTCTCACATAAAAACTAGAAAGAAGCTTTCTGAGAAACTGCATTGTGATGTGCAAATTCATCTCACAGATTTACACCATTCTTCTCATTGAGCAGTTTACTAAAACTGTTTTCGTGGAATCTGCAAAGGGTTAGTTCCGAGCACATTGAAGTTTAAGGTGACAAAGGAAATACCCTCATATAAAAACTAGAAAGAGGCTTTCTGAGAAAACAATTTCTGATGTGTTAATTCATCTCACAGAGTTACCCAATCCTTTTTATGTAACAAATGACAGCACTGTTTTTGGGGAATCTGAGAAGGGAAATTTTGGATGTGTTTTAGCCCATGGTGACAAAGGAAATATCCTCAGATGGAAACTAGAAAGTAGCTTTCTGAGAAAGGTTTTTGGAATGTGTGAATTCACCTCACAATGTTTCACCTTTCTTTTCATGGAGCAGTCTCTAACACTGTTTTCGTGGAATCTGCAAAAGAATATGTGGTAGCACAGGGAGGCTTAGAGTGAAAAAGGAAGTATACTCAGACAAAAACTAGAAGGAAGCATTCTGAGAAACTGCTTTGTGGTGTGCGAATTCTTCTCACAGAGTTACACCTTTCTTTTCATGGATCAATTTGATAACACTGTTCTCTTGGAATCTGCAATAGGATATTTCAGAGCACATCAAAGTTTATTGTGACAAAGGAAATATCCTCATAAAAAAACTAGGAAGAATTTTTCTGAGAAACTCCTTTGCGATTTGTGAATTCACCCCACAGAATTACACTATCCTTTTCATCGATCAATTTGGCAGCAGTGTTTTTGGAGAATCTGAGAAGGGATAATTTGTGTTGCATTAAAAAGTATGGTGACAAAGGAAATATCCTCAGATAAAAACTAGAAAGAAGCTTTCTGAGAAAGTTCTTTGTGATGAGTGAATTCATCTCACAGAATTAAATCTTTCTTTTCATGGAGCAGTTTGCTAACAGTTTTTCGAGGAATCTGCAATGGGATATTCCTGAGTGCTTTGAGGCCTATAGTGAAAAAGAAAATATCCTCCGATAAAAAACAAATAGAAGCTTTCTGAGAAACTGCCTTGTGATGTGTGAATTCACCTCACAGTGTTACACTGCTCCTTTCATTGAGCAGATTGCTAACACTGTTTTCTTGGAATCTGCAATGGGATATTTTGGATCGAATTCAAGCTTATGGGGACATAGGAAATATCCTCAGATTCAAACTAGAAGGAAAGTTTCAGAGAAACTGTTTTGTGATGTGTGAATTCATCTCACAGAGTTACACCTCTCTTTTCATAGAGCAGTTTTCTGACACTGTTTTCATGGAATCCGCAATGTCATATTCTGGAGTGCATTGAGGCCTTTTGTGGAAAAGAATTATCCTCATATAAAAACTAGAAAAAAGCTTGCTGAGAAACCACTTTGTGATATGTTAATTCATCTCACAGAGTTCCATGATTCTTTTCATGAATCGTTTTGGTACAACGGTCTTTGTGGTGTCTGAGAAGGGATATTTGGGAGTGCATGGACACTGATGGTGGAAAAATAAATATCCTGAGAAAAACACTGGAAAAAAGACTTCTGAGAAATTTTTTGTGATAGATGTATTCATCACACCGTGGTACACCTTTGTTTCTTTGAGCAGTTTGGTATCATTGTATTTGTGGAATCTGAAAAGAGACATTCAGGAGCTCCTAGAGGCCTAAAGAGAAAAAGGAGACAACTTCAGATAAAACTGGAGAGATGCTTTTTGCAAAACAGTTTGGATTCTGTGTATTCATCTCATAGAGTTTGAACCTTTTGTTGATTGAAGAGTTTGGTATTACTTTTTGTGGTATCTGAGAGGAGATATTTGGAAGCACATTGAAGACTATGGTGAAAAAGGAAATATCCTCAGATTTAAACTAGAAAGAAGTTTTCTGAGAAACTGCTTTGTGATGCATGAATTCATCTCACAGAGTTACACCTTAATTTTCATTGAGCATTTTGATATAACTGTATTTGTGGAATCTGCAAAGGGATAGTCAGGAGCCCTTAGAATCCAATGGCAAAAGAGGAAATATCTTCAGGTAAAAACTAGAAAAAACCTTTCTGAGAAATTTCTTTGTGATGTGTGAATTCGTCTCACAGAGTTACACCTTTTTTTTCATGGAGGAGTTTGCTGACACTGTTTTCTTGGAATCTGCAATGGGATACTTCAGAGCGCATCGAAGCCTATAGTGACAAAGGAAATATCCTCAGAAAAAGCTAGAGAGAAGCATTCTGAGAAACTGCTTTGTGATTTGTGAATTCATCTCACAGAGCTACACCATTCTTTTCGTGGATCAATTTGGTAGCAGTGTTTTTGGGGAATCTGAGAAGGGATATTTTGAATCGTATTGAAATCTAAGGTGAAAAAGGAAATATCCACAGATAAAAACTAGAAAGAAGCATTCTGACAAACTGCTTTGTGATGTGTGAATTCGTCCTACAGAGTTAAACTGTTCTTTTCATTGAGCAGTTTTCTAACACTGTTTTTTTTGGAATCTGCAATGGGTTATTTCAGACCAGATTGAAGCATAGGGTGACAAAGGAAATATCCTCATATAAGAAGTAGAAAGAAGATTTCTGAGAAACCGCTTTGTGATGTGTGAATTCATCTCACAGAGTTACATGATCCTTTTCACGGATCTGTTTGGTAACAATGTTTTTGGGAATTTTAAGAAAATATATTTTGTGTCACATTGAAGACTATGGTGACAAAGGAAATATCCTTCTATAAAAACTTGAAAGAAACTTTCTAAGAAAGTTCTGTGTGATGAGTGAATTCATCTCACAGAATTACACCTTTCTTTCATGGAGCAGTTTGCTAACACTGTTTTCCTGTAATCTGAAATGGCATATTCTGGAGCACAATGAGGCCGAGAGTGAAAAAGGAAATATCCTCTGATAAAAACTAGAAACAAGATTTCTGAAAAACTGCCTTGTGATGTGTGAATTCATCTCACAGAGTTACATTGTTCTTTTCATTGACCAGTTTGCTTATAGTGTTTTCTTGGAATCTGCAAAGGGATATTTTGGAGTGTATTGAAGCTTAGGGTGAGAACGGAATTATCCTCAGACAAAAACTAGAAGGAAGCTTTCTGAGAAACTCCTTTTTGATTGTGAATTCATTTCACAGAGTTACACGATTCTACTCATGGAGCAGTTTGATAGCACTGCTTTTGGAGAATCTGAGAGGGGATATTTTGAATTTCATTGAAGCCTATGGTGACAAAGGAAATATCATAAGAAGGAAACTAGAAAGATGCCTTCTGAGAAAGTTCTTTGTGATGTGTGAATTCGTATCACAGAGGTATACCTTTCTTTTCTTGGAACAGTTAGGTAGCACTGTTTTAGGGGGATCTGAGAATGGATATATTTTATTGCATTGAAGCCTATAATGACAAAGGAAATATCCTCAGACAAAAACTCAAAAGAAGCTTTTGAGAAAATTCTTTATGATGCCTGAATTTATTTCAAAGGATTACCCGATTTTTTTCATGGAGGAATTTGCTAACACCGTTTTCGTGGAATTTGCAAATTTATATTTGGGAGTACGGTGAAAAAGGAAATATCCTCAGATAAAAACTAGAAAGAAGTTTTCTGAGAAACATCTTTGTGATATTTGCATTCATCTCACAGAGTCACACCATTCTTTTCATGGAAAAGTTTGGTAGCACTGTTTTTGGGGAGTCTGAGAAGGCATATTTTGGGTTGCATTGAAGTCTATGGTGACACAGAAAATATCCTCAGATAAAAAATAGAAAGAAGCTTTCTGAGAAACGTATTTGTGATATGTGAATTCATCTCACAGAGTTACATGATTCTTTTCTCGGAGCACTTTGCTAACACCATATTCATGGAATTTTCAATAGGGTATTTTGGAGCACATTGAAGCCTATGTTGCCAAAGGAAATATCCTCAGACCAAAACCAAAAGGCAGCTTTCTGAGAAACTGTATTGTGATGTGCTAATTCATCCCACAGATTTACACTGTTGTTATCATGGAGCAGTTTGGATACACCGTTTTTGTGGACTCTACAAAGGGATATTTGCGAGCTCATTGAGGCCTATGGTGACAAAGGAAATATCCTCAGACAAAAACTAGAAAGAAGCTTTCTGAGAAACAGCTTTGGGATGTGTAATTCATCTCACAGTGTTACACCATTCTTTTCGTGGATCAATTTGGTAGCAGTGTTTTTGGGGAATCTGAGAAGGGATTTTTGGATTGCATTGAAGCCTAATGTGAGAAAGGAAATATTTTCAGATAAAAGCTACAAAGAATATTTCTGAGAAACTCCTTTGTGACTTGTGAACTGATGTCACAGAGTTACACCTTTCTTTTCCTGGAGCAGTTTGGTAGCACTCTTTTGGGGGAATCTGAGAAGGGATATTTTGGATAACAATGAAGCCTCTGGTGATGAAGGAAATCTCCTCAGTTAAAAATTAGAAAGAAGCTTTCTGAGAATCTTCTTCGTGTTGTGTGAATTCACCTCACAGAGTTACACCTTTCTTTTCATGGACAAGTTTCCTAACAGTGTTTTCCTGAAATCTGCAAGGGATATTTAGGAGCTCCTTGAGGCCTAAATAGAAAAAGGAAATATCCTCAGATAAAAATTAGAAAGAAGCTTTCTGATGAACTCCTTTGTAATGGGTGAATTCATCTCACAGAGTTACACTGTTGTTTGCTTTGAGCAGTTTGCTTACACTATTTTCTTGGAATCTGCAATCTGATATTTCAGAGTGCATTGAAGCCTGTGGCAACAAAGGAAATATCCTCAGATAATAACTAGAAAGAAGGTTTCTGAGAAACTTCTTCAAGGTGAGTGAATTCATCTCACCGAGTTACCACTTTCTTTTAATGGAGCAGTTTAGTAACATTCTTTTTGTGGAATCTGCAAAGGGATATTTGGGAGCGCATAGAGTCCAATGGCGAAAAAGGAAATATCTTCAGATAAACACTGGAGAGAAGCTTTCTGAGAATCTGCTTTTTGATGTGTGCATTCATCTCATAGATCTAAACTTTTCTGTTGAGTGAGCACTTTGGTATCACTGTTTTCATCATTGAAGATTTCATCATTGAAGTCTATGTTGACAAAGGAAATATCCTCAGTAAAAACCAAAAAGAAGCTTACTGTGAAACTGCTTTGTGATGTGTGAATTCGTCTCAAACAGTTACAAAGTTGTTTTCATTGAGAAATTTGTTAACACTTTTTTCATTTAATCTGCAATTGGATATTCAGGAGCGCAATGAGAAATGTGGTGAGAATGGAAATATCCTCCAATGAAAACTAGAAAGAAGCTTTCTGAGAAACAGCTTTGGGATGTGTAAATTCATCTCACAGTGTTACACCATTCTTTTCATGAAGCAGGTTGGTAGCACTGTTTTTGTGGTACCTGAGAATGGATATTTTGGATCGTGTTGAATCCTAGGTTGACAAAGCAAATATATTCAGATAAAAAGTAGAATGAAGCTTTCTAAGAAACTTCTCTGTGATGTGTGAATTCATCTCACAGAGTTACACAATTCTTTGCTTGGAGCAGGTTGCTAACACTGTTCCCATGGAATCTGCAATAGGATATTTGAGAGCACATTGAAGCCTATGGTGTCAAAGGAAATAACCTCAAACAAAAAACGAAAAGGAAGCTTTCTGAGAAACTGTATTGTGATGTGCTAATTCATCCCACAGATTTACACTGTTGTTATCATGGAGCAGTTTGGATACACCGTTTTCGTGGACTCTACAAAGGGATATTTGCGAGCTCATTGAGGCCTATGGTGAAAAAGGAAAACTGCTTTGTGATTTGTGAATTAATCTCACAGAGTTACACGATTCTTTTCATGGAGCAATTTGGTAGTACTACTTTTGGGGCTTCTGAGAATGGATATTTTGGATCGCATTGAGGCCTATGGTGACAAAGAAAATATCTTCAGATAAAAAATTGAAAGAAGCTTTCTGAGAAAGTTCTTTGTGATGTGTGAATTAATCTCACTGAGTTACACTTTTCTTCTCATGGAGCATTTTGCTAACACTGTTGTCGTAGAATCTGCAAAGGGATATTTGGCAGCGCCTTGAGGCCAATTTTGAAAAAGGGAATATCCTCAGATAAAAACTTGAAAGTAGTGTTCTGAGACACTGCTTTGTGATGCGTGGATTCATCTCACAGAGCTACACTGTTCTTGTCATTGAGCAGTGTGCTTACTCTGTTTTTTTTTGGAATCTGCAATCTAATATTTTGGAGCACATTGAAGCTTGTGGTGACAAAGGAAATATCCTCATAGAAAGACCAAAAAGAATATTTCAGAGAAACTGCTTTGTGATGTGTGAATTCAACTCACAGAATTACACTGTTCATTTCATTGAGCAGTTTTCTAACACTGTTTTCTTGGAATCTGCAATAGGATTTTTCAGAGAGCATTGAACCTTAGGATGACAAAGGAAATATCCTCAGACAAAAACTAGAAAGAAGCTTTCTGAGAAACTACTTTGTGATTTGTGAATTCATGTCACAGAGTTACATGATGCTCTTCATGGAACAGTTTGTTTGCACTGTTTCTGGGGAATCTGAGAAGGGATTTTTGGATTGCATTGAAAAATATGGTGAAAAAGCAAATATTCTCAGACAAAAACTAGAAAGAAGCTTTCTGAGAAACTGCTTTCTGATTTGTGAATTCATCTCACAGAGTTACACCTTTCTTTTCATGGAGTAATTTGCTTAAACTTCTTTCCTGGAATTTGTAAAGGGATATTTTGGAGCACCTTGAGGCCTTGAGAAGCATTCTGAGAAATTCCTTTGTGATGTATGTATTCACTTCATAGAGCTAAACGTTTCCATTGAGGGAGCACTTTGGCTTCAGTGTTTTTGTGGTGTCTGAGAAGGGATATTTGGGAACACATTGAAGCCTACGGTTTAAAAGAAATTATCCACATATAAAAACGAGAAATAAGCTTTTTGAGAAACTCCCATGTGATGGGTGAATTCATCTCACATAGTTACACCTTACTTTTCATTGAGCAGTTTGCTAACACCGTTTTTCTGGAGGCTGCAAAGGGATATTTGGGAGTGCATAGAGTTCAATGGTGAAAAAGGAAACACCTTCAGGTAACAACTGTAAAGAAGATTTCTCAGAAACTCCTTGATGATGTGTGTATTCATCTCATAGGGCTAAAAGTTTCTCTTCAGGGAGTATTTTGGCATCACTGTTTTAACACTATTTTCGTGGAATCTGCAATAGGATATTTGGGAGAGCATTGAAGCCTATGGTGACACAAAAAGAGAAAACCAAAGAGAAGCTTTCTGAGAAACTGCTTTGTAATGTGTGAATTCACCTCACAGATTTACACCTTTCTTTTTATGGAGCAGTGTGCTAACACTATTTTCGTGGAATCTGCAAGGAGATATTCGTGACCACATTGAGGGAAATTGTGAGAAGGAAATATCCTCAGATAAAAACTAGAAGGAAGCTTTCTGAGAAAGTGAGGATATTTACTTTGTCACCATAAGATTCAATGCGATCCAAAATATTCCTTCTCAGACTCCAAAGAAACACTGCTGGTAAACTGCCCCATTAAAAGAGTCATGTAACTCTGTGGGATGAATTATCACATCACAAAATGGTCTCAGAAATCTTCTTTCTAGTTTTTATAAGACATTATTTATTTTCTCACCATAAGCATTAAAGTGCTCTGAAATATCCCATTGCAGATTCCAAGAAAACAGTGTTAGCAAACTGCTTAGTGAAAAGAATAGTGTAACTCATTGAGGTGAATTCACATGTCACAAAGGAGTTTCTCAGAAAGCTTCTTTCTAGTTTTTATATATGGATATTTCCTTTTAAACCATAGGTTTCAATGTGCTCCCAAGTATCCCTTCTCAGACACCACAAAAAGAGTGATGTCAAAGTGCTCACTCAACAGAAACATTTAGCTGTATGAGATGAATGCACAAACCACAAAGGACTTTCTCTGAAAGATTCTCTCCAGTTTTCACCTGGAGAATTTTGTTCTTTCACCTCAGGACTCTATGTGCTCCCAAATATCCCATTCCAGATTCCACAAAAGCAGTGTTACCCAACTGCTCAATGAAAAGAAAGATTTAACACTGTGAGATGAATTCATCCATCACTAAACAGTCTCTCAGAAAGCTTCTTTCTAGTTTTTATCTGAGGGTATTTCTTTTTTCACCATAGGCTTCTCTGTGCTTTGTATATCCCTTATATCCCTTTGTAGATTCCACAAAAACAGGGTTAACAAACTGCTCAATGAAAAACATGGTTTACCTCTGGGAGATGAATTCACCCATCACAAACAAATTTCTCAGAAGACTCCTTTCTACCTTTCATCTGTGCAGCATGTTTACACTTCCACCATCAGCCTCAAAGCATTCCCAAATATCTCTTCTCAGACACCACAAAAACGGTGATACCAAACTCTTCAACCAAAAATATGGTTTATCTCTATGAGGTGAATGCACACATCACAAAAGTTTCTCAAAAGCCTTCTCTCCAGTTTCCATTGGAAGATATTTCCTTTTTCACCAATAGCCTCTATCAGCTCCCGAATATCCCTTTGAAGATTCCTCCCAAAAAGGTGCTACCAAACTGCTCAATGAAAAGAAAGGTGGAACTCTGTGAGATGAATTCAACCATTACAAATCAGTTTCTCATAAAGATTCTTTCTAGTTTTTATCAGAGGATGTTTCTTTTTTCACCATAGGTGTCAAGGTGCTCCCAAATAATCCTTTGCAAATTACAGGACAGCAGCTTTAGCAAACTGATGCATGAAAAGAAAGGTGTATCTCAGGAAGATGAACTCACACATCACAAAGAACTTTCTCAGAAAGCTTCTTTCTAGTTTTTATCTGAGTATATGTCATTAGTCACCAAAGGATCCAATGTGATTCAAAATATTCCTTCTCAGATTCCACAAAAACAGAGTTACCAAACTGATCCATGAAAAGGATAGTGTTACTCCATGAGATGAATTAACACATCACAAAGTGGTTCCTCACAGTGCTTCTATCTAGTTTTTGTCTGAGGATATTTCCTTTATCACCATAAACTTCAATGCGTTCCTAAATATCCTTTTGCAGATTCCAAGAAAACAGTGTTAGCAAACCATCAATGAAAAGAACAGTGGAACTCTGTGAGATGAATTTACACATCAAAAGCAGTTTCTGAGAAAGCTTCTTTCTAGATTTTATGTGAGGATATTTCCTCCTTCAGCATAGGCCTCAAAGCACTCACAAATATCCCTTTGCAGATTCAAAAAAAACAGTGTTAGCAAACTGCTACATGAAAAGAAAGGTGCAATTATGTGAAAGGAATTCACACATTGAAAAGAACTTTCTCAGAAAATTTCCTTCTAGTTTTTATCTGAGGATATTTCCTTCTCACAATTTCCCTCAATGTGGTCACGAATATCTCCTTGCAGATTCCACGAAAATAGTGTTAGCACACTGCTCCATAAAAAGAAAGGTGTAAATCTGTGAGGTGAATTCACACATTACAAAGCAGTTTCTCAGAAAGCTTCTCTTTGGTTTTCTCTTTTTGTGTCACCATAGGCTTCAATGCTCTCCCAAATATCCTATTGCAGATTCCACGAAAATAGTGTTATCAAACTGCTCAATGAAAGCAACAGTGAAACTCTGTGAGATGAATTCACACATGATGAAGTCATTTCTCAGACATCGTCTTTCTAGCTTTTAATTGAGGATACTTCCTTTGTCACCATAGGCTTCAATGTGACCCAAAGTATCCCTTCTCAGATTCCCCAAAAACAGTGCTACCAAACTGTTACGTGAAAAGAATGGTGTAACTCTGTGAGATAAATTCACATATCACAAAGATGTTTCCCAGAAAACTTCTTTCTAGTTTTTATCTGAGTATATTTCCTTTTTCACTGTATTAATCAATGTGCTTCCCAATATCTCATAGCAGATTAATCAAAAAAAGTGTTAGCAAACTTCTCAATAAAAAGAGCGGTGTAACTCTGTGAGGTGAGTTCATACATCACAAAGGAGTTTCACAGAAAGCTTCTTTTTGGACTTTCATCTCTGGATATTTCCTTGTCACCATAGGCTTCAATGCACTCCCAAATATCCTGTGCAGATTGCACGAAAACTGTGTTATGACAATGCCCACTGAAAAGAATGGTGAAACTCTATAACATGAAAACACACATCACAAAGCTGTTTTTCAGGGCTGCTTTCTGGGTTTTATCTGAGGAAAGTTCATTTTTCACTGTAGGCATCAAAGGGTTCTGGAATATCCCATTGCAGATTCCATGAAAACAGTGTTAGCAAACTGCTACAGGTAAAGAAATGTGTTATTCTGTGAGATGAATTCACACATCACAAAGAGCTTTCCCAGAAAGCTTTTATCATGTTTTTTTCTGAGGGTATTTAATTTGTCAACATAGGCTTCAATGCGATCCAAAATATCCCTTCTATGATTCCCCAAAAACACTGCTCAGATACTGTTCCATGAAGAGAATCATGAATCTCTGTGAGATAAAATAACACATCAGAAAGTTGTTTCTCAGAAAGCTTCTCTCTAGTTTTTATATGTGGATATTTCCTTTATCACCATATGTCTCAAAGTGCTCACAATTATCCCTTTGCAGATTCCAAGAAAACAGTGTTATCAAACTACTCAATGAAAAGAACAGTGTATATCTGTGTGATGAATTCACACATCAAAAAGAAGTTTCTTAGGAAGTTTCTTTCTAGTTTATATCTGATTTGATTTCCGTTGTCGCCATAAGCTTCGATGTGATCCAAAATATCCCTTCTCAGTTCCCCCAAAAACAGTGCTGCCAAACTGCCCCAATGAAAGAATCGCACAATTCTGTGAAATGAATGCATGGATCACAAAGCAGTTTCTCAGAAAGTTTCTTTTTGGTTTTTATCTGAACAATATGTCCTTTGTCACCATAGGCTTCAATACCCTCCCAAATATCCTAAAACAGATTCCACATAAATAGTGTTACCAAACTGCTCATTGAAAGGAATGGTGTAGTTCTGTGAGATGAGTTCACACATCACAAAGCAGTTTCTCAGAAAGCTTCTTTCTAGTTTTAATCTGAGGATATTTCCTTTGTCGCTATAGACCTCAATGTGCTCTCAAATACCCTATCGCATATTCCACGAAAACAGTTTGGGCAAACTGCTCCATGTATAGAATGGTGTACTTCTGTGAGGTGAACTAGACATCACAAAGACCTTTCTCAGAAAACTTCTTTTTAGTTTTTAACTGAGGATATTTACTTTGTCACCAGAGGCTTCAATGTGATCCAAAATAACCGTTCTCAGATTCCCCAAAAACAGTGCTACCAAACTACTCCATGAAAAGTACTGTGTAACTCTGTGACATGAATGATCACATCACAAAGTGGTTTCTCAGAAATATTCTTTCTAGTATTTATATCAGGATTTTCATTTGTCAACATAAGCTTCAATGCACTTCCAAGTATTTCATTGCAGATTCCAAGAAAACAGTGTTAGCAAACTGCTCATTGAAAAGAACAGTGTAACTCTGAAATGAATTCACACATCACAAGGACCTTTCCCAGAAAGCTTCTTTCTAGTTCCTCTCTGAGGATATTTCCTTTGTCATCATAGGCTTCAATGTGATACAAAATATCCCTTCTCAGATTTACCAAAAACAATGCTACCCCACTGATCCAGGAAAGAATCGTGTAATTCCATGTGATCAATTAACACATCCCTAAGTGGTTTCTCAGAAAGCTTCATTCTAATTTTTATCAGAGGATATTTCCTTTATCACCATTTACCTCAGAGCACTCCCAAATATCCCTTGGCAGATTCCACAAAAACAGCGTTAGCAAACCCCTCCATGAAAAGTAAGGTGTATATTGTTGAGATGAATTCACACATCACAATGCAGTTTCTCTGAAAGCTTCTGTTTGATTTTTATCTGAGGATATTTCCTTTGTCACCATAGACTTCAATGCACTCCCAAATACCCTATTGCAGATTCCATGAAAACAGTGTTATCAAACTTCTCGAGGAAAAAAGTGGTGTAACTCTGTGAGATGAAGTCACACATTGCAAAGCAGTTTCTGAGAAAGGTTCCTTCTAGTTTTTTTCTGAGGGTACTTCCTACTTCACCGTAGTCCTCAATGCATTCCAAATATCCCTTTGCAGATTCGAGGAAAAGAGTGTTAGCAAACTGCTCCATGAAAAGAAACGTGTAACACTGTGAGGTGAATTCACATATAACAAAGAAATTCTCAGAAAGCTTCTTTCTACTTATAATCTGAGAATATTACCTTTAACATCATAGGTTTCAATGAGATCAAAATATACCTTCTCAGATTGACTAAAAACACAGCTAACAAATTGTGCCAAGAATAGAATCATGTAACTCTGTGAGACGAATTCACAAATAACAAGGCAGTTTCTCAGAATGTTTCTTTCTAGTTTTTGTCTGAGGATATTTTTTGTCACCATAAGCTTTAATGCGCTCTGAAGTATCCCATAGGAGATTCCAAGAAAACAGTGTTAGCAAACTGCTCAATGCAAAGAACAATGTATCACAGAGAGATGAATTCACACATCACAA
>NW_022680655.1:0-93409 GCF_009764315.1 Trachypithecus francoisi | reverse complement strand
GTGGTCTTTTTTTCCAGTTTTTCTGGCCTGTAACAAACATTAGAGCTTTCATTTTCCAAAGGCAGATAAAGACAAAGAAAACATGAGAAAGAAGGGCAGCTGCCAGATTAAATGTGATGCTTTCTGTACATCAGCTGCATAAAGAAACTTACTAATGAAGAGAGAAATAATTAATTCCATATTGAAGAAATCTGTCAGAGAGCTTCATTAATCAAGTGAGTTATTAATATCAACTGGACTAAGACAATTTTTATGATGTGCTGATGCACACAGGACACAGCATCACTGTGGTAATACTGGCCCTCCAAAAGTAAATTACAGCCTGAATTTAACTATAAAGAAACATCAGTTTTATGCAAAGTTCAAAATACAGATATCTCCCATGTTCTATAATTGTTAATAGTTAATAGTTATTTTAAATAGTCTTTCTTTAGCACCCTGGAGAACAAGTATCTCCTAATAATTTTTTTCAGAACTTACTGGGTAATAAATGCCATCCTGTTTAAATAAGCATTTTCTTCATCCTTTTCTACACAGAACTGATGGAGAACAGAGACAGAAGCTCAACATTAAATGGTCTTTATTTTTATGAAGAACCCAGCCTTTCCCCAATAGGAATCTTGAGCATCCACACCGTCCCATGTTCAACAGCCACAAAGGGAACATTTTTAATGATGCAGATTATAAATTCATGGTGAGAATACTGCATGGCATATAAGAAGCCATGATGTACAGAATGTAGAGAAGGCTCTGGTACATAGGAAAGAAATATTTTTCAGAGATCCTTGACAATTATAAGAATTTAAAATGTAGCTACAACAAACTCATTTAAGAGGAAAAGCACAAGTAGAGAATTAAAGTTTTTTAAGTACTAAAGGCATGGCATTCTAGCAGGCAGAATGGACAGAACTCTTACTCCGAGGCATGTTTAGCTGAAAAAAAATCCATTCTTTATCTTCTCCTCTTTCTCTGGAATTTCTTCTCAGATGAGATTTCTGAAAAAAATTACATCTGCATCTGGAGAATATGCCTTGAAAGATGTAAGCACCACATCTTTACCTGCTACCACCACACTCGTAGGCAGGACCAATACAGAAAAATTCTACCCATTTCTGTCCTTTATAACAGAAGATAATCAGGAACAACAAGCTGCTCCACAGATGTAAAAATACAAGTTTCTCCTTTCCTGTCCTCAGGTGTCCTCCCCTGACAAAGACAACAGCAATTTCTGCTACAGTAATAAAAATGTGGGCCACACTGCCCGGTTCCTAAGAAACCCAAACAGAACAGGTTCTGGGACCACCTGTTAATGCAAAGGTGAGAATTAATTATCATAAATGTATCTTGAACCCTCATATTTGATTCTGGCCTCAACTTTGAGTCACATGATTCTAATTAGAAGCCTGGGATTATAACCATTTAAGCATTGCCTCCCCAGCTTTAACAAGATTACAAATCACTTGGTAACTTTGACCCTATTCTATGAAATGTGATTCTGCAGGTTTTGAAAGGGTACATGAATGGGTGTTATAAACAAGTTTTCTATCAATGCTGATGTTTCTCCACCTGGGGTCATTATTAGCATTAGTTAGAGCAAGCAGGCACAGCTCCAAGTTCCTTACACTTAGCAGTCTTGTGACAACACAAATACTTTTGGTATAAATAAGGACAACCAATCTCCACCTTAAAGTATTATAATCTTTGCCAGCTTTAAGTTTACAGAAGAAACAAAGCAACAATGTTTTTTGTTTGTTTTTTTGTTTTTGAATTTAGAAAGCAACAATGTTTAAATCTGCATTTAGAAAACAACATGTACACATGTAGTAATGCAATGTTTATTATTCAAGTACTACATGCTCAATAAGATGCTGCAGGGCACTGTGATAGCACATTACAGGATTTAATCTTAATAACACACTGTGTATTGATACCAAGTGTTCAATAATTCCCAGTATTTAGAAAAATGACCCAGATTTTTTTTCTGTTTCACTGTCATTGACCTTTTTAAAAAATGTGTAGAATAAAAGCTAAACATAAACAGATGAGAGGAATAGAGAAATGAAGAGTATAATATAACTTACAGGAATTTTTATTGTGTTTATATTTACTTCTTGTGGCTTGGGGAGCAACTACTAGCTCTGCAGGAATGGAAAACAAGTTGCTAAATAAAATGTCTCTGCAAGCACTGGTTTTTTATTTGTTTATTTTTTATTTTTTATTTTTTGAGACAGAGTCTCGCTCTGTTGCCCAGGATGGACTGCAGTGGCGCGATCTGGGCTCACTGCAAGCTCCACCTCCCGGGTTCACGCCATTCTCCTGCCTCAGCCTCCCGAGTAGCTGGGACTACAGGCGTCCGCCACCTCGCCCGGCTAGTTTTTTTGTTTTTAGTAGAGATGGGGTTTCACCGTGTTAGCCAGGATGGTCTCGATCTGCTGACCTCGTGATCCGCCCGTCTCGGCCTCCCAAAGTGCTGGGATTACAGGCTTGAGCCACCGCGCCCGGCCCAGCACTGGTTTTAATAATTTTAAAAAGACCCTAAAATTCATGCTTTATATTTCTCATGTATCTGCTTTTCTGTTTCAGAAAATTGTGAGCACCAGCTCTAAAAGTGGAACAGGATTCATCACCCAAAACTGATCTTTTCTAATCAGTTCTGTGAGGTGAGACTCCAGGGTAGGGCCAGACCTAAATAAGGCCTTCAAAAGGGGTGAATCTGAACAGGACTGGGACAGGGAGTGGACCCTAGCAAGAATTTGGTTCTCTACGCCAATGGGGGTATTTCCAGTTTTGTTTATCCTAAGCTTACCTAAGAGAAATTTGTATCTCAGAGTTTGTGTAATTTAAACCTTTTATAGCCACTTCCCTGTCAATTTTATAACATATACTAATAAGCCATTTAAAAAAATCATTTAAGGTTTCCTAGGATAATTTTATTAAAAGATGAATATGTTTTTTTAGTAAGGTAAAAGAAATACAAATAATAATAACAACGCTTCTGTTCATAAATAGTCCTTCAGGTAAAAACACCAAAAGTCACAACAATATAAAGAATGTGGCCGAAATAAAGCCCAAGTTTTTTTGCACACATTTATTTACCTACTATATGATGCATAATTCAACCTTTTATTCAGTTGCTAGTTTTTATTAGTCTGTTCTCACGCTGCTGATAAAGACATACTGGAGACTGGGAAGAGAAAGAGATTTAATGAACTTACAGTTCTATGTGGCTGGGGAGGCCTCACAATCATGGCAAAAGACAAGGAAGAGCAAGTCACATTTTACATGGATAGTGGCAGGCAAAGAGAGAGCTTTTGCAAGAAAACTCCCATTTTTACAACCATCATATATTCTGAAATTCATTCACTATCATAAAAACAGTGCAGGGAACACCCACTCCCATAATTGAAACATCTCCCACCATGTTTTTACCATGACTTGTGAGAATTACAATTCAAGATGAGATTTGGGTGGGACACAGCCAAACTATGTCATTCCAGCCTGGCCCCTCCCAAATCTAATGTCTTTGCATTGCAAAACCAATCATACCTTCCCAACAGTACCCCAAAGTCTTAACTGATTTCAGCACCGACTCAAAAGTCCACAGTTCAACATCTTTTTTTTTTTTTTGAGATGGAGTCTCACTCTGTCACCCAGGCTGGAGTGCAGTGGTCGGATCTCAGCTCACTGCAAGCTCCGCCCCCCGGGTTTACGCCATTCTCCGGCCTCAGCCTCCCGAGTAGCTGGGACTACAGGCGCCCGCCACCTTGCCCGGCTCGTTTTTTGTTTTTTTTTTTTTTTTTTTTTTAGTAGAAATGGGGTTTCACCGTGTTAGCCAGGATGGTCTCGATCTCCTGACCTCGTGATCCGCCCGTCTTGGCCTCCCAAAGTGCTGGGATTACAGGCTTGAGCCACCGCACCCGGCCAACACAGTTCAACATCTTATCTGAAACAAGGTAAGTCCCTTCTGCCTATAAGCCTGTAAAATTAAAAGCAAGTTAGTCACTTCCCTGATCAATGGGGGTACAAGATTGGGTAAATACAGTCATTCCATAGGGGAGAAATTGGCCAAAACAAAGTGGCTACTGGCCCCATGCAAGTCCAAAATCAAGCAAGGCAGTCAAATCTTAAAGCTCCAAAACGATCTCCTTTGACTCCATGTCTTGCATTGGGTCATGATCATGCAAAAGCTAGGTTCCCATCATCTTGAGCAGCTTCACCCCTGTGGTTCTGCAGGGTACAGACTCTCCTGGCTGCCTTCATGGGCTGGTGTTGAGTGTCTGTGGCTTCTCTGGGCACATGAAGCAAGCTGTCAGTGGATCTACCATTCTGAAATCTGGAGGACAATGGCCCTCTTCTCACAGCTCCACTAGGCAGTGCCCCAGTAAGGACTCTGTGTGGGGGCTCCAACACCACATTTTTTCTGTACAACCCTAGCAGATAGTTCTCATGAGGACTTCACCCCTGCAGCAGCCTTCTGCTTGGACATCCAGGGGTTTCTGTATATCTCTGAAATCTAGGTGGAGGGTGCTAAACCTCAATTCTTGACTTCCATGAACCCACAATCTCAACACCATATGGAAGATGCCAAGGCTTGGGTTTTCCACCCTCTGAAGCAACAGCCTGAGCTCTACCTTGGCCCCTTTTAGCCATGACTGAAGTGGCTGGAATACAGGGTACCAAGTCCCTAGGCTTCACAGAGCAGGGAAGCCCTGGACCTGACCCATAAAGCCATCTTTTTCATTTAGGCCTCTGGGCCTGTGATGGAAGGGGCTGTGGAGAAGACCTCTGTCTGTCATGACCTGGAGACATTTTTCCCACAGCTACCTTAAATTTCTCCTCCAAAAAATGAGCTTTTCTATTCTATTGCATTGTCAGGCTGCAAATTTTCCAAACTTTAATGCTCTGTTTCCATTTTAAAACTGAGTGCTTTTAACAGAACCCAAGTAATCTCTTGAATGTTTTGCTGCTTATAAATTTAATTTTTCTTTTTAAATTTTGCTGTCAATAAGTTAATTTTCTTCATCTGAAAAAGCCTCATTGAAAATTGTTTGGTTTAGTTCTCAGAAGCCCATTCATAAGCTCTGAGGAAGCTTGCCTTCTTTTGAGTTACTCGACCTTTCTTCTGAGCAAGGGACATTTTGTGATGGTTCCACTTCTTTTTAACTTTTTTCTTGGGCTTCTTCTCATAGACTGGATTCTCTCACATAGTAGCATGAGCTTTCTTATACATCTCCTTCATGTCTGGAGTTACGCTTTTGTTTATGTATTGCTAGAACAGTTTCCTGTAAGCATCTTCATCTTCCTTCATTAAGTAGTGCATGTAATCTGCAACATTCTGGCCTATGATGTGCTTCTGGTGTAGTACTGCATTAAATCTCTTGCTTTCAGAATCATAACCAGGGAATTGTTTGGTACTGTGAGGGATAAACAAGCCTCCACCTACTGCTCTCTTCAGGAACAAAAACTTTATTGCCAGTGGTAGTTCTGGGAAGGCCTACACCCAAATAGCAGGTAAAGGCACTTGGCTGACCATCAGTGCTTTCCACATTGTATTCATTGCCAGTCATCTCCACTTGGCCTTCACAGATCTTGTCCATGCCATAGGTCACAGATCTTCACCTACTGAGGAGTCTGTAGGCCAGCAGCAGGCCAGTACAATACGCTGCAGTGTAATTGCTTAGGCCAATCTTCACATCACATTTTGGCAGTTTACGTGCATATGCTGTGCATACTATCATGTCCTATTCTATATGGATGTATGCAATCTGACAATATCTCTGTTTGTTACACAAACTATCATCCTGGGGAGCAGCCATGATGGAAGACTTGGATGATGGCCCTGACTTCCTCTCGGGAAGAGAACTGTGGACTTAAAGCAATAAATGTAGATCTTCAAAGTGATCCTCCTCTGCAGGTGGACATCTCTGATGCTCTTAGTGAGTGGGATAAAGTAAAATTCACTGTTCACACAAAAAGTTTATTGCCAAATTTTAAACAAAATGAGTTTTCTGTTGTTCAGCAACACAAGCCATTTATCTGGCATCGCACTTCCTTTGTTAAAAATGAAGACTATGCAGGTTACATCATTTCACCAGCACCACCAAGACCTGATTTTGATGCTTCAAGGGAAAAAGTACAGAAGCTTGGAGAATAAGGGTCAATGACAAATGAAGAATTCACAAAGACGAAACAGGAACTGGAAGCTGAATATTTGGGAATATTCAAGAAGATAGTTGCGATGCATGAAGTGTTTCTATGTCATGTGACAGCACATCCTATTTTGAGAAAATATTTAAATTTCCATGTCTTCTTGGAATATAATCAAGATTTGAGTGTGTGAGGAAAAATAAAAAGAGAAACTTGAAGATTTCTTTAAAAACATGGTTAAATCAGCAGATGGAGTAATTGTTTCAGGAGTAAAGGATGTAGATAATTTCTTTGAGCATGAACGAACATTTCTTTTAGAATATCATAACTGAGTTAAGGATGCATCTGTTAACTCTGGTAGAATGACAAGATCCCACAAAAGTGCTGCAGATGATTACAATAGAATTGTATATATAATGGTTCTTCATTATATGCTTTAGGAACTTAGGATATATGAAAGTTTTTTCTACAGATATATGAAAGTTTTTTCTCAAAGTTTCAGAAATGTTTGATGAAGCAAGAAAAATAGAAGCATGAGTGTCTGCTGATGAGGCCCTCGAACTTTCTGACCCTTAAAAATATTACTTAAGAGAAACTCAAGCTGCTAAGGATCTCCTGTATTGAAGGTCTAGGTCACTAGTGGATTATGAAAATGCTAATAAAGCACTGGAAAAAGCAAGAGCAAAAAATAAAGATGTTCTGCTGGCTAAAACTTTCCAACAATTATGTAGTCAGAAATTTGAAAACAAAAATCTCAGTCTGCAAAACAAGAACTTATAGATTTTAAGACAAGAAGTATGGCTGCATTCAGTAAAAATTATTGGAACTGGCAGAGTTAGAACTGAATCATGCAAAAGCTAACTACAGTTGCTGCCAAACTGCCTGGCAGTGCTAAACAAAGACATGTAAGCCACACTCTGCCTTCCTGTTGAAAAGGGCTGCCTTCCTTCAGATTTTATTTTTGTTTTCTTAATGATGTTAAGCATGTATGCTCCCTGGGAACAAATAAAAAACAGCCGATAAAATGGACCTACTCTTTTTCTGAGAAAAACGGAGCAATGCCATGTACAGGCAATGCCAGTCTGTGTGGTGTAATGCTGAACTGTGTTCCCCAAGACAGTGGTCCATTATTGTGCACTCATCATACTCAGAAGTCCAAATTTTATTTTTCTTTAAAGTAGCCTCTATAACTGTATTTAGTTTATAAATAGTATTCCTTATGGATGCCAATCTTATTTACCTTTAAATAATTTCTGAAGTTTAACCTTTTCAGAATGCATTATTCAAACAAGATAAAGATTGCCTTTATTGAATTTTTTAAAATTTTGTTTTAAAAAAGCATTATACACCACCTTAGTTCATTCATGTATAACAGTAAAGCATCTTAATCAGACTTATTTTTAACTACTGAATATTTCTTAGAAGTTTTGGGATAGATTTTATGTAATCTTTGTGAATTCTGAAGGAAAGCAAATGCATTAGTATGTCTGCCTTAAACTTGTAGACTAATTATTGTCAAATAAACAGCAATAACAGTGAGAGTTTTTAACTCTGTGGTCATTGTATCACTCTTTAACATTTGGAGTAGCTATAATAAATCTACTCCTGTATTATGCTTTAAAAAACCCAACTAACAAAAAAACTATCATCTTGTATTTGGGTGTGTTGTATTTATTTTTATCCTGTATCACCAAGCATTTCCAAGAATAATAATTAGTTCTACCCTCTTGTCCTCTAAATTTCATTTGGTATCTCTTAAAAGAGGCATTATTCTTAACAACTTTAACAAAACCTATCCTGCAGAACACAGACTGGCATCCCTGGCTCAACAGAGACCTGTCTTGCTTAGAAATTTCTTCTGCCAGATAACCTAAATCATCTCTCTCAAGTTTGAAGTTTCACAAATCTCTAGGGAAGGGGCAAAATAACACCAGTCTCTTTGCTAAAACGTGAAAAGTCACCTTTGCTCCAATTCTCAGCAAGTTCCTCATGTCCCTCTGAGACCATTTCAGCCTGGATTTTATTTTCCATATCATTATCAGCATTTTAGTCAAAGCCATTCAACAAGTCCCTAGGGAGTTCCACACTTTCCCACATTTTCCTGTCCTCTGAGACCTCCAAACTGCTCTAATCTCTGCCTGTTACCCAGTTCCAAAGTCACATGCACATTTTCAGGTATGTTTTCATCAATGCCCCACTCTACTTGTAACAATTTCTTGTATTAGCCTGTTCTCACACTGCTGATGAAAACACACCAGAGACTGGGGAAAAAAGGGATTTAAAGGACTGAAACAATATCACATAGCCTCACAATCATGGCAGAAGGCAAGGAGAAGCAAGTCATATCTTACATGGATGGCAGCAAGCAAAATCAGAGCTTGTGCAGGGAAACTCCCATTTTCAAAATCATCAGATCTTGTGAAACTCATTCACTGTCATGAGAACAGTGCAGGAAAGACCTGCCTTCATAATTTAATCACCTCCCTCTGGGTTCCTACCACAACATGTAGAAACTGTGGGAGTTACAATTTAAGATGAGGTTTGGGTGGTGACACAGCCAAGCCATATCACTAGCCTAGACTAAAAGTTTCTGTATGGTAAGAACCCCATAACTGCTCTACCTATTTTTCTAATGATAATATGAAATGAAAGCAATCAGTTTCTCTGTTTTGGTTTCCAGACCTCTTTTTCACCCAAGTACAAGAAAACTGGGGAAACTGTCATTTGAGTACCAGCAAAAATTATCTCTTGTATGAGGGAGGAACAAATATAGAATGACTTATTTCTTTTACACTGAGAAACAAGTAGAATGAACCACTCTTGTCAGCCTGATAAAATTCTGCTTTGGATATTCTCAAATGTTTCAAAGATGGCTAGGTAATCGTGAGAGGGTTCCCAGTTACCCCAGGTTGACTGCCCAATGATAAGCCAGGCAGAAGAGACAGGTTGATTCTAAATAAAAAATGGAACTGCTTTGGTGGAGCTCCAGAACCTGGATCACCTGTCCAGATTCTAGCTCTTGAGTAACAGGAAGGACAAGAATACTCTACTCAAGTCTTGCATTTTACCGGTAGGTATAGTTGTGGTTATGGCTCTGGATACTTTCTGGCCTTGATCTTTCACTCCTAAGATGCTTGTTTACATTTACAGATTTGGCCATCAGATTCTATTTACTCTCGGAACCTCTCACAGGATGTAGAACATGTAGCAGGTCACTGAAGTAGTTATGAAGAGCTCAAAAAGCCACACTCTCAAAGGGAAGCTTCAAGATGTCTGTGTTGACATTTCACAATGCAGAAAATGCCTCCAATTAGTTTTCTGTACATATTCAATCCAAAGTCTTGGCCTGTCTTGTAACTACCAGGCAGAGGACAGAACTTATGTGCAGATTCTGGGTGGGATTAACCTCACTCTGCATTTTTGGGTGTTACAGCAAGTAAAGTACAATTAAAAGAGAGGTCCCCTCACAGAAGGTGCTCTTCTAGATAATAGTTTACAGAAATGGAAAAACAGATGACACAACACGAATATAAGTAGACAGTTTATTTGGACCAAGCTTGAGGATTTTAACCTGGGACCAAAGATTCTAGTTGTCTGAAATCTATACAGGTACAAGTGAATTTGTGGCTGGGGTGATGGCTTACACCTGTAATCCCAGCACTTTAGGAGGCTGAGCCAGGTGGATCACTTGAGGTCACAAGTTCATAACCAGCCTGGTCAATGTGGTGAAATTCTGGTAGTTCTAGACAGTATGTGGGAAATAATAAAATAAAAACTTTCTCCAGCCCCAGAGAAACTCCACAATGTTAGAACAGAAAGTATACTGTTTTATTATGAAATTAAACCAGAATGGGACATGCATCACAGTGAATCTGCTTACGAGATTTGAAAGACAGAGAGAGAATAACCATAACTAGTCCAAAAGTAGAAGAATTTACAGCATGATGTCATGTATAGTTCATCCTAAATTCACTGGTAATTAGGGAGGCTATCCATGTATGCTAATTGGTTATGCAATGACAAAATAAACTTTTTACATTTTCACAACAGGAGGTAATTTTGCAACTTGAAGCCAGGTCCCTGCTGATAAGATAGGCTCTCACTCTCCTACTGAAATTGCTGAATAGGGTGTTATGGTTTTGGCTATATTCATTTTAAAGCAATGGCTCTTTACTCCCCAAGGAATGGGTTCGAGCACACTGTTTGCGTTCTCCTGATGGCCAGTGTCCTCTCTTTATGCCTACCAACTTCCATTGAAACACAGTCCACAACACACAGCTCAAAGCTGCTAGCTCACATCTTACATGAACCCCGATGCCACAGCAGCATTCTAGTGTCACATCAGAGAGTGAAGCTTGGGCTGCAGGGAAAACAGCCTGCAGGGCTCCTTCACAATTTACTCTCAGAAGAACTGCACCTTCACAGTAATGGGAATGGGAGCAGTATTTCAGCCTCAGTTTCTATTTATAATGGTGACATTAAAAAAAAAAAATACTGCTAGATTTCCAGCATGAATCCAGATAGAGATAGCTCCAAGAATTCTCCCTGTGACAACCCATCTCATTCACAGAGACCATGGGATACTAACAAGGCTTCTGCAACAGACACCCAAAGCACTGGAGAAAAAAACAGCTCTCAATCTGAGCAAGATTATACTGAAAGAAAAAATAAGTTAAAAGCATCTTTAAGAAAAAACTCAGATTAGATGTAAGACTAATCAACTTTGCCAGTAGATAGCCCCCCAAAAGGAATTTTTTTTGAAACTCTCAAAATGCACAGCTACTCTCAGCATGTCAGCATGAGAATCATAAGCCTTATGAAAAAAAAAGGCATGCTCTCAGCAGAATTTTACAAGGGTTCTTTTTCATGTCTTCTGCCCTCCCATCTCCTAACCAGTGAATTGAGGATCTATACTGGAATACATCTGACAATTTTCACCAGCACTTTTTCATGAAAAACTGGAATCTGACTTTGTAATACAGTGGAATATATTTGAGCTTACAACATAGCTAACTGAAGAGTTATTATGGTTTTGGGTCATCACATCACCCATCATGTTTATTTGTCCTGTAATAGCAGCATTTGAATTTAGTGAAATGAAAGACACAAACCATGTTTACCTATAATTATCCCTAGTGGATAAATTAATAAGAAAGTCAAACTAATATCTGCTGTAACAATTTTGTAGTGAATTTTCTTTGGATATTAGCTATAAATATCTAAGTATAAATAATTTTAGCTGGGCACAGTGGCTCAAGCCTGTAATCCCAGCACTTTGGGAGGCTGAGACGGGCGGATCACGAAGTCAGGAGATCGAGACCACCCTGGCTAACACGGTGAAACCCCGTCTCTACTAAAAATGCAAAAAATTAGCTGGGTGTGGTGGCAGGCACCTGTAGTCCCAGCTACTTGGGAGGCTGAGGCAGGAGAATGGCGTAAACCCGGGAGGCGCAGCTTGCAGTGAGCCTGGGTGACTGAGTGAGACTCCGTCTCAAAAAAAAAAAAAAAAAAAAACTAGCCAGGTGAGGTGGTGGGCGCTTGTAGTCCCAGCTACTCAGGAGGCTGAGGCAGGAGAATGGCCTCAACCGGGAGGTGGAGCTTGCAGTAAGCTGAGATCTGGCCACTGCACTCCAGCCTGGGCGACAGAGCGAGACTCCATCTCAAAAATAATAATAATAATAATAATAATACTTTTAAAGTACTTGTCATAATGTATGTAGAACTTTAAAAATATCTATAACCATAATTCAGTTAAAACACTTTATATTTCAAGAGTATAAATAACAATATTAAAATGACTAATTAAGGGATTTATTCAAATATTGTGGCCTTCTATTCATACTATTGTACAAAATGTTTTTAATTTATGTGAATGCAAGTTGTCTACAAACACTACACCTAACTATACTAATTGTACTGAAGTAACAGAAACCAAGGTACACCTACAGACTCCACTATTTAGTGAATAAACTGAACTGTTCTTGCCTTTGCAGTGTAAGTATTTCAGTCTGCAAATATGAGATAATTACCTTGGATAATCAGTTTTGCGTCAAAAAAATTTACTCAGTATCCTTTTTATTCTTTATCATTCTGTGTTGCAAAATTTAATCTTATCTTTGTGCTCAACTTTTGTATGCTCTTAAAGTAAGCTTTAAACAGCCAGGTGTGGTGGCTCATGCTTGTAATCTCAGCACTTTGGGAGGCCAAGGCGGGTGGATTACCTGAGGTCAGGAGTTCGGGACTAGCCTGGCCAGCATGGAAAAACCCCATCTCTACTAAAAATACAAAATATTAGTCGAGAGTGGTGGCAGGAGCCTCTAATCCCAGCTACTTGAATGGCTGAGGCAGGAAAATCACTTGAACTGAGAGGTTGCAGGGAGCTCAGATTGTGCCATTTTATTTCAGCCTGGGTGACAAAAGTGAAACTCTGTCTAAAAAAAAAAGCTTTAAACAAATTTGTGTCTATTTTAAAAGACTAAAAAACAAACAAACAAAAAACAAAAGAAACAAACAAAAAAACCTTTGCCAAAGCAAAAACAAACCAATGGTTCTGAGATCCTAGATGAAGACAATTCTGAGTCAGAAAGAATAACAAAATGTTCATATAGCTGTTACTATGATTTACATATATTTCTAAAAAGCAGAGAAAACTATCTACATGTAATCTAAATGTTTTAAAAAAAAGAGAGATGAATGAAATATCCTCCCTTACTTTCAGGTAAGAGAATAAAGCTTCTTATCTTTAATTTATAATTTATTCTAAAACAGCCAAGCCTCTGGACATGTTCTTGAACACTTGACATCTGAATTTCAGTAGACACTGGATGCAGACATCTAAGATGTAGCCTTGGGCATACTGTGTGCACTTGAAAGAATGTTTATGAAAAAAAGCAGACAGAAAAAATGTTATTAAAAATCCATGCATGCAAATGAATAAAACGAGTTCTGCTGGGCATGGCAGCTCATGCCTGTAATCCCAGCACTTTGAGAGGCTGAAGCAGGTGGATCATGAGGTCAGGAGTTCAAGACCAGCCTGACCAACATGATGAAACCTGGTCTCTACTAAAAATACAAAAATTAGCCGGGCATGGTGGCACGTTCCTGTCATCCCAGCAGCCCAGGGGGCTGAAGCAGCAGGAGAATCTCTTGAACTCAGGAGGCAGAGGTTGCAGTGAGCTGAAATCACGCCACTACACTTTAGCCTGGGTGACAGAGTGAGACTGTCACAAACACACACAAAAAAAGTTATTAGAGAACTATGAAGAGACGTAGATTCTGACTCCTATGACACCCCACATATACTATTAGACAGATCATCGAGGCAGAAAATTAACAGAAATATCAGAACTAAACCCTTGACCAAACAGTCCTAATAGACATCTACAACACTCTCCATCTGAAATCAACACAGTATACATTCTTCTCACCACCACGTGTCAAATACTCTAAAACTGACCACACAATCAGAAATAAAACAATTATCAGCAAATTTAATAATCCCCATATCATACCAAACATATTGTTAGGCCACAGCTTGATAAATATATAATTCAACACCAAGAAAACTGCTTGAAATTATACAATTACATGGAAGTTAAACAATCTGCATGTGAATGACTTTTGAATAAATAATGAAATTAAGGTAGAAATTAAGAAGTTTTTTGAAACAAATGGGAACAAAGATACAACATACTAGAATCTCTGCAACACAGCTAAGGCAGTGGTAAGAGGGAAATCTATAGCACTTTTTGATGCTCACATCAGAAAGTTAGAAAGATGTCAATATAATGACCTAACATCATAAATAAAAGAATGAAAGAAGCAAGAGAAAACCAACTCCTAAGCTAGCAGAAGACAAGAAGATCTGAACTGAAGGAGATTTAGACATGAAAAGTCATACAAATAAGAAATCTATTGAGTTAAATCTTTTGAAAAAGTTAGTAAGATAAATCACTAATAAGATTAGTGAAAAAATAAGATCCAAATAAACACAATTAGAAATGACAAAAGGGACATTACCACTGACCCCACAAAAATATGAATAAGTATTGAAGTCTACTATAAACATCTCTATGCAAACTAGAAAATCTAATGAAAAAAATGGATAAATTTCTGGAAAAATCCATCTTCCCATAACTGAACAAAAACAACAAAACGAATCAGTGAATAGACCAATAACAAGCTCCTAAATTGAAATAGTAGTAAACAGCCTACCAACCAAAAGAAAGCCCAGGACTGACTGGGTGTGCTGGCTCACGCCTGTAATCCCAGCACTTTGGGAAGCAGAGGTGGTAGGATCACCTGAGGTTAGGAGTTCGAGAGCAGCCTGGCCATCGTGGTGAAATACTGTCTCTACTACAAATACAAAAATTAGCTGGGCATGGTGGCACTGGCCTGCAGTCCTGGCTACTCAGGAGGCTGAGGAAGGAGAACTGCTTGAACCTGGGAGGCAGAGGTTGCAGTGAGCCGAAATCCCACCACTGCATTTCAGCCTGGGCAACAAAGCGAGACTCCGTCTGGGAAAAAAAGAAAGTCCAGGACCAGACAGATTCACAGCGGAATTCTAACAAATGTACAAAGAAAAACCAGTATTATATCTTACAAAACTATTTTAAAAAATTGAGAAGCGACTCCTCCCAAACTCATTATATAAAAACAGCATCATTCTTTTTATTTATGTATTTATTTTCTTTTGAGAAGGAGTTTCATTCTGTTGCCACGCTGGAGTGCAGTGGCGCGATCTCGGCTCACTGCAACCTGTGCCTCCAAGGTTCAAGCAATTCACCCGCCTCAGCCTCCTGAGTAGCTGGGATTATAGGCATGTGCCATCACACCCAGCTACTTTTTGTATTTTTAGTAGAGACAGGGTTTCACCATGTTGCTCAAGATAGTCTGCATCTCTTGACCTCGTGATCCATGCACCTCAGCCTCCCAAAGTGCTGGGATTACATGCGTGAGTCACTGCTCCCAGGAACAGCATCATTCTAATACCAAAATCTGGCAGAGATAAAACAAAAAAAGAAAACTTCAGGCTAATATCTTTGATGAACAATGATATAAAAATCTTCAACAAAATACTAGCAAACCAAATCCAGCAGCACATTAAAAAGCTAATCCACTACGATCAAGTAGATTGTATACCTGGGATACAAGGTTTGTTCAACATACACAAATCATATGTGTGATTAATCAGATAAACAAACTACAGATAAAAACTACAAAATTATTTCAATAGATACAGAAAAAGAGTTCAATAAAAGTTAATATCCTTCATGTTTAAAACCCTTAACAAACGTGGCATTGAAAATAAATAGTTCAAAATAATGAGTTATCTATGACAAACCCACAGCCAACATACTGAATGGACACAAGCTGGAAGCATTCCTTCTTGAAAACTGGCACAAGAGAAGAATGCCTTCTCTCACCCCTACTATTCAACATAAAATTGAAAGTCCTGGCCAGAGCATTCAGGCAAGGGAAAGAAATAAAATACATCCAAACAGGAAGAGAGGAAATCAAACAATCTGTTTGCAGATGATTCTTTTTCTTTTTATAAAATTTAGCATTAAACTCAGAAATTAAGGTAACAGGATATAGAACAGAGATACTGACTGTCACAAATTTACCCTGCAAAAATAACAACTGATGTTTTCATACATCTTGTAACTCACCCATTATCTACAATATTTTCTTATAAAAATGTATGCACTTTCTTTTTTTTTTGAGACAGAGTCTTGCTCTGTCGCCCAGGCTAGAGTGCAGTGGCGCGATCTGGGCTCACTGCAAGCACCGCCTCCCGGGTTCATGCCATTCTCCTGCCTCAGCCTCCTGAGTAGCTGGGACTACAGGCACCCACCACTAAGCCCGGCTAATTTTTTTGTAATCTTAGTAGAGAGGGGGTTTCACTGTGTTAGCCAGGATGCTCTCGATCTCTTGACCTCGTGATCTGCCCGCCTCAGCCTCCCAAAGTGCTGGGATTACAGATGTGAGCCACTGCTCCCAGCAAAATGTATGCACTTTCTACAGCCAAAATGGCATAGAGATTTTACCTATTCTTTTATTTGGTAGCATTCTAAAGCTAAGTCTTGAAATTCTATTTGAAACCACCCAGCCCACCCCTCCAACAAAAAAAAAAAAAAAAGAAAAAGAAAAACCCTACAGAAAAGAGAAACGTAAACAAGAATTTCAAACAAACAAATGGACTGGATGATGAATTATTTTCGAAACTCACCTCTTTTGTGCCCTCTCAGGAGACACTGCAGTATGTCCCCCTAAGTGCCCCAAGTGCATTTTACTTTGCAAGATTTTTTGCTCCATCTCACTGGGGTCAGGTTACTTTTGTTTTTTATTTTTTGTCTTTTAGGATACTATTTTTTCCATGAATCTCAGAGAATCCAAAGGGCAGAAATCATTTCTGCTTTTCCCTCAATAACAGCATAAGATTTGCTGACCCGCAATGTGTCTCTTAAGAAAGGGAAGCTAGATTGGGTGAAGACAATCTTAATGTCTCAAGTGGTTAGCTTTTCTTTTTTTTTTTTGAGACGGAGTCTCCCTCTGTTGCCCAGGCTGGAGTGCAGTGGCGGGATCCCAGCTCACTGCAAGCTCCGCCTCCCGGGTTTACGCCATTCTCCTGCCTCAGCCTCCCGAGTAGCTGGGACTACAGGTGCCCGCCACCTCGCCCGGCTAGTTTTTTGTATTTTTTAGTAGAGACGGGGTTTCACCATGTTAGCCGGGATGGTCTCGATCTCACCTCGTGATCCGCCCGTCTCGGCCTCCCAAAGTGCTGGGATTACAGGCTTGAGCCACCGCGCCCGGCAGTGGTTAGCTTTTCAAAGCAAGAGTACACCAGGAGATTCCTCTTAGCCCCAGGGCATCCATCTGCTCTCCTGAGAGACTGCACTTCATACCTCTTGTTGTCCTGTGGGAGAAAATGACCCAGAAGCTAATAATCATCAAACACTCTAGCAGACATAGTCATGGTGTGTACCCTGGTTTGTTCACAGCCAGTACTGAAAACCAGGACCAGGAAAAACCTAAAGGGTGGCTGAGGATACATCATCCCATAAAGATTAAAAAACAAAAACAAAAAAAAACTTGACCCCTAAACATTTTCATAAGATCTCTGTGCAGGAAGACAAAAGAAAAAGGCACAGAGATTTTTTTACGATACAGTTTCAGGGAATTATTTTTTGGTTTATTTTCAACGGCAATATTTTCAAACAGAAAGCAAATCTTTTTAAATGTCCCACCCAATGGTTTGTCAAAAAAAATATATAGTATTAAAAACGTACACAAAGGGTAAATAGCTAACAATGTGAATTAGAGACGGAAAGTGGGCATTTGGGACAATCAGAAGAAAGTGGAAATCTAGTATTTTACTGCAAGCCAGAGTTAGGCTGGAGGAATGGGGGTTGAGTGGTAGACTTGGGTACCCTCATGTTTTTTTCATGTTGAGAAGCATGAAAAAAAAATGCAGAAGTTCAGTACCCTGTAGAGTGTGAAAATAGTTAAGTAACAGGCAATTTGAGGTATGTGGCTGCGATGCCTGGATTCCTACTTTAAAAAATATATATAAAACTCAAATGTATTTTTTTGTAAATTACTACATTGGGGGAAACAAAATTTAGGCGTAACAAACTATAAACTGCCTATTAAGCTCTGATTACATAATCAGAAAATGTGTACCCCATAAGGTGCAAATTTAGAAACTATGTAACTGTAACTAACCGATTTTTGAATTTGGGTTTCCGCATTATGCATCTTCTAAGTCTTTCCTTCAAGCCCGTCCCATGGATAACAACCACACCCCATAGCTGAGTGCTCTACAATTTTAGAATCATTCTTAATTAAATTCGTTAACATTTTGGCGGTGACTCCCATAAATTTTTAACAGAAGGAAAGAGGAATTGGCAACGCCTTGGATCAAAGCTCTTCCTTCATGAACCCGCTTCCCGAGTCAGGATTCTGCCCTGACGATCCTTCCTGGTCCCTGCACAATCTGAGAGAGACGCGGTGCTGCGGGTGCAGAGCTGCCCAGAGAGGGCTCCAGGCCAGGGCACACATTGCAGGAAAGAGACAGGACGCCCGGGCCTGGCCGTCACCGTAGCCGCCATCTTATGGCTGAAGGGGACTGAGGTCGAGCTGGGCAAGAACTCCGGGCGCCGATTGTGAAGCTGACTGCGGGGAGGCCTGAGTCCCAACACAGCCACTTCCCACCGGTTCCAACCAGCCCCGTTCCCAATCTCAGGATGTCGGATCCGCATTCTTACCATTTCTAGGCCTCCAGGGTCCCCTGACATCTTCGCTGTGGATCTCCCAATACCCGCAGTTCGCAGGGCCACAGAGGCTGGACCTCTAGCAGCAGACAACATAAAGCAGAGGGACTAGACCTGCAGCTTCCGCGGAAGCGAGAGCCGCGCCAAATCCCGGAAGCCGCCCTGTCTGCTCCAGCTGCGTGCCTGATTGGATGGTCCCCAGCCCAGCGCCCCTGATTGGATAACGTTCAAGGCCCCGCCCCCTCCAGCCCTGAGTGACAGAAGATGTGACCAGATGCTGGGCTGAATGAAGAGCGAGAGGGTAGGCTGCCCCCTTCCAGGCAGAGCTTCCTCCCTGAACTGAGCCAGGCCCACTCCATTTCTTCTGGGATGAATACTTCTGGGGATGCGCTTCTGCTTCTGGGGCTGTCAACAGAGGCACTTTGCCTCTCTCTCCCACTCACCCATGTTATGTTATCCTCCAGCTGGCTAACATGTGCTTTGTTCGTGGAGATGGCAGCATTCTGAAAGAAAAACAGAAGCATTCAAGATCATTTGAGCCTAGGCCCAAAACTGGCACACGGTCATGTTCACAGGTTTCTACTGTCCTGAGGAAACACGGACAGCCCGTATCTAGGGTTTGGAAAACAGACTCCATATCTCAATGGGAGCAGCTGTAAAAGCACCCGGCAAAGGATATAGGAGGGATGAAAAATTGCTACAATTTCTGCAATTAGTATGATTCTGCCTTTTTTGCATATGCGGTTTATACAACTCTTTCACATCAAGGAACTTGTCCAAAGACCCAAAAATACTAATTGGCTGGGCTGAACCTCAGGATAAATTCTGACTCCAAAGCTCACCCACCTCCACAGATCAAACTATATTACTAGAGTAACTGCCACAGACCCTTGAAATTCTGGAAAGTGACACTTCTTCAATAGAAGACAGATTTTTTTTTTTTTTTAAGATTTGTGCCCACATAGTACTGCTTATTATTGGAAATAATCCTGTCAATAAATTGCAGAAGCACATGGTGGCTCACACCTGTAATTTTAGCACTTTGGGAGGCTGAGATGGGAGAATAACTTGAGCTCAGCAGTTCAACTGCAGCCTGGGCGACATGGTAAGATCCTGTCTTCATGAAAAAAATTAGCCAAGCATGATGTTGCATGCCTGTAGTCTGAGGTACTCAGTGACTAGGGCAGGAGGATGGCTTGAGTATGGAAGGTAAAAGCTGCAGTAAGCCATAACTGATTACAGCACTACACTCCAGCCTGGGTGACAGAGTGAGACCCCATCTCAAAAACATTGTAGAAACATTTTGAAAGGACATAGAATAATTTGGAAAAATAGCTGAGGGATGAGTTTAGAAAATCAAAGCTCAACAACAGATTATTCATTTTTGATTAGAGAATAAATCTGAAAACTTCTAAAAGAAAAACAACTTCAGATAAACTAAATTTAACAGAGTTTTATTGGGCAAAGATAGATTTGCAAATTGAGTAGCTGTGGATCCAAAGTAGGCTCTGAAAGACTCCAGCATGGCCACATGATGGTGAAAGATATAGGGACAGAAGAAGCCACGTGACATCAGAAAATGGAAATGAAATACAGGAACAGCTAGATTGATTACAGCTTGGGATTTTCCTTATTTAAACATGGTTTGAACATTTGACATCCTTTTGTTGGTCAAAACACAGTGGTTGGTACAAAAACGAGTACAGTCTATTTACACATTCAGTTAAGTTTCAGTTTACTATGTAAACAAAACAAAACAACAAAACGTATTGACCAAACTTAAACATGAAAGGGGGTAGCTAATTTAGAGTATAATTAAACAGCTTCTCCTTTTTTGGTCATCTTCTCAATTTTGATAGACCAAAACTTTAGACATTGATAACACTGTGTCAAAATCAAAAATGCACCTGGTCTCAGATTCCATCATACAGCAGAACTGTGGGTTTTGTAAAGTGGAATCAAGAAATTCAGGTTTTTATTTTATTATTATTTTTAAAGGTTTGAGCAGAGGGAAATTCCTTGTGTTGAAATTTGCTGTTTACAGAAGAAAAACAAAACCTGGCCTGTATTAGAATCTACCTATTTCCTTAAATTTTCAGTGTGATTATGTCACAGTTAGCATGAGTGACTCATTTTGGTTTGTTTTTTTCTTTTTTTATTTATTTTTTATTTTATTATACTTTAAGTTCTAGGGTACATGTGCATGACGTTTATATCATGTATAACTCCCCAATGCAATCCCTCCCTCCTCCCCCTCCCCATGATACGCCCCAGTGTGTGATGTTCCCCTTCCCGAGTCCAAGTGATCTCATAGTTCAGTTCCCACCTATGAGTGAGAACATGCGGTGTTTGGTTTTCTCTTCTTGTGATAGTTTGCTAAGAATGATGGTTTCCAGCTGCATCCATGTCCCTACAAAGGACGCAAACTCATCCTTTTTGATGGCTGCATAGTATTCCATGGTGTATATGTGCCACATTTTCTTAATCCAGTCTGTCAACATTTGGGTTGATTCCAAGTCTTTGCTATTGTGAATAGTGCCGCAATAAACATACGTGTGCATGTGTCTTTGTAGTAGAGTAATTTATAATCCTTTGGGTATATACCCAGTAGTGGGATTGCTGGGTCATATGGTACATCTAGTTCTAGATCCTTGAGGAATTGCCATACTGTTTTCCATAATGGTTGAACTAGTTTACAATCCTACCAACAGTGTAAAAGTGTTCCTATTTCTCCACATCCTCTCCAACACCTGTTGTTTCCTGACTTCTTAATGATTGCCATTCTAACTGGTGTGAGATGGTATCTCATTGTGGTTTTGATTTGCATTTCTCTGATGGCCAGTGATGATGAGCATTTTTTCATGTGTCTGTTGGCTGTATGGATGTCTTCTTTTGAGAAATGTCTGTTCATATCCTTTCCCCACTTTTTGATGGCGTTGTTTGTTTTTTTCTTGTATATTTGTTTGAGTTCTTTGTAGATTCTGGATATTAGCCCTTTGTCAGATGAGTAGGTTGCAAAAATTTTCTCCCATTCTGTAGGTTGCCTGTTCATTCTGATGGTAGTTTCTTTTGCTGTGCAAAAGCTCTTTAGTTTAATTAGATCCCATGTGTCAATTTTTGCTTTTGCTGCCATTGCTTTTGGTGTTTTAGACATGAAGTCCTTGCCCATGCCTATGTCCTGAATGGTACTACCTAGATTTTCTTCTAGGGTTTTTATGGTATTAGGTCTAACATTTAAGTCTCTAATCCATCTTGAATTAATCTTCGTATAAGGGATAAGGAAAGGATCCAGTTTCAGCTTTCTACTTATGGCTAGCCAATTTTCCCAGCACCATTTATTGAATAGGGAATCCTTCCCCATTTCTTGTTTCTCTCAGGTTTGTCAAAGATCAGATGGCTGTAGATGTGTGGTATTATTTCTGAGGACTCTGTTCTGTTCCATTGGTCTATATCTCTGTTGTGGTACCAGTACCATGCTGTTTTGGTTACTGTAGCCTTGTAGTATAGTTTGAAGTCAGGTAGCATGACGCCTCCAGCTTTGTCCTTTTGACTTAGGATTGTCTTGGCAATGCGGGCTCTTTTTTGGTCCATATGAACTTTAAAGCCATTTTTTCCAATTCTGTGAAGAAAGTCATTGGTAGCTTGATGGGGATGGCATTGAATCTATAAATAACCTTGGGCAGTATGGCCATTTTCACGATATTGATTCTTCCTATCCATGAGCATGGTATGTTCTTCCATTTGTTTGTGTCCTCTTTGATTTCACTGAGCAGTGGTTTGTAGTTCTTCTTGAAGAGGTCCTTTACATCCCTTGTAAGCTGGATTCCTAGGTATTTTATTCTCTTTGAAGCAATTGTGAATGGAAGTTCATTCCTGATTTGGCTCTCTGCTTGTCTGTTACTGGTGTATAAGAATGCTTGTGATTTTTGCACATTAATTTTGTATCCTGAGACTTTGCTGAAGTTGCTTATCAGCTTCAGAGATTTTAGGCTGAGACGATGGGGTTTTCTAAATATACAATCATGTCATCTGCAAACAGGGACAATTTGACTTCTTCTTGTCCTAACTGGATACCCTTGATTTCTTTCTCTTGCCTGATTGCCCTAGCCAGAACTTCCAACACTATGTTGAATAGGAGTGGTGAGAGAGGGCATCCCTGTCTTGTGCCAGTTTTCAAAGGGAATTTTTCCAGTTTTTGCCCATTCAGTATGATATTAGCTGTGGGTTTGTCATAAATAGCTCTTATTATTTTGAGGTACGTTCCATCAATACCGAATTTATTGAGCGTTTTTAGCATAAAGGGCTGTTGAATTTTGTCGAAAGCCTTTTCTGCATCTATTGAGATAATCATGTGGTTCTTGTCTTTGGTTCTGTTTATATGCTGGATTACGTTTATTGATTTGCGAATGTTGAACCAGCCTTGCATCCCAGGGATGAAGCCCACTTGATCATGGTGGATAAGCTTTTTGATGTGCTGCTGAATCCGATTTGCCAGTATTTTATTGAGAATTTTTGCATCGATGTTCATCAGGGATCTTGGTCTAAAATTCTCTTTTTTTGTTGTGTCTCTGCCAGGCTTTGGTATCAGGATGATGTTGGCCTCATAAAATGAGTTAGGGAGGATTCCCTCTTTTTGTATTGATTGAAATAGTTTCAGAAGGAATGGTACCAGCTCCTCCTTGTACCTCTGGTAGAATTCAGCTGTGAATCCATCTGGTCCTGGACTTTTTTTTGTGGGTAGGCTATTAATTGTTGCCTCAATTTCAGAGCCTGCTATTGGTCTATTCAGGGATTCAACTTCTTCCTGGCTTAGTCTTGGGAGAGTGTAAGTGTCCAGGAAATTATCCATTTCTTCTAGATTTTCTAGTTGATTTGCGTAGAGGCATTTATAGTATTCTCTGATGGTTGTTTGTATTTCTGTGGGGTCGGTGGTGATATCCACTTTATCTTTTTTTATTGCGTCTATTTGATTCCTCTCTCTTTTCTTCTTTATTAGTCTTGCTAGCGGTGTGTCAATTTTGTTGATCTTTTCAAAAAACCAACTCCTGGATTCATTGATTTTTTGGAGGGTTTTTTGTGTCTCTATCGCCTTCAGTTCTGCTCTCATCTTAGTTATTTCTTGCCTTCTGCTAGCTTTTGAATGTGTTTGCTCTTGCCTCTCTAGTTCTTTTAATTGTGATGTTAGAGTGTCAATTTTAGATCTTTCCTGCTTTCTCTTGTGGGCATTTAGTGCTATAAATTTCCCTCTACACACTGCTTTAAATGTGTCCCAGAGATTCTGGTATGTTGTATCTTTGTTCTCATTGGTTTCAAAGAACATCTTTATTTCTGCTTTCATTTCGTTATGTACCCAGTAGTCATTCAGGAGCAGGTTGTTCAGTTTCCATGTAGTTGAGCGGTTTTGATTGAGTTTCTTAGTCCTGAGTTCTAGTTTGATTGCACTGTGGTCTGAGAGACAGTTTGTTATAATTTCTGTTCTTTTACATTTGCTGAGGAGTGCTTTACTTCCAATTATGTGGTCAATTTTGGAATAAGTGCGATGTGGTGCTGAGAAGAATGTATATTCTGTTGATTTGGGGTGGAGAGTTCTATAGATGTCTATTAGGTCCACTTGGTGCAGAGATGAGTTCAATTCCTGGATATCCTTGTTAACTTTCTGTCTCGTTGATCTGTCTAATGTTGACAGTGGAGTGTTGAAGTCTCCCATTATTAATGTATGGGAGTCCAAGTCTCTTTGTAGGTCTCTAAGGACTTGCTTTATGAATCTGTGTGCTCCTGTATTGGGTGCATATATATTTAGGAGAGTTAGCTCTTCCTGTTGAATTGATCCCTTTACCATTATGTAATGGCCTTCTTTGTCTCTTTTGATCTTTGATGGTTTAAAGTCTGTTTTATCAGAGACTAGGATTGCAACCCCTGCTTTTTTTTGTTCTCCATTTGCTTGGTAGATCTTCCTCCATCCCTTTATTTTGAGCCTATGTATGTCTCTGCATGTGAGATGGGTCTCCTGAATACAGCAGACTGATGGGTCTTGACTCTTTATCCAGTTTGCTAGTCTGTGTCTTTTAATTGGAGCATTTAGTCCATTTACATTTAAGGTTAATATTGTTATGTGTGAACTTGATCCTGTCATTATGATATTAACTGGTTATTTTGCTCGTTAGTTGATGCAGTTTCTTCCTAGCCTCGATGGTCTTTACATTTTGGCATGTTTTTGCAATGGCTGGTACCGGTTGTTCCTTTCCATGTTTAGGGCTTCCTTCAGGGTCTCTTGTAAGGCAGGCCTGGTGGTGACAAAATCTCTAAGCATTTGCTTATCAGTAAAGGATTTTATTTCTCCTTCACTGATGAAACTTAGTTTGGCTGGCTATGAAATTCTGGGTTGAAAATTCTTTTCTTTAAGAACGTTGAATATTGGCCCCCACTCTCTTCTGGCTTGGAGAGTTTCTGCCGAGAGGTCTGCTGTTATTCTGATGGGCTTCCCTTTGTGGGTAACCCGACCTTTCTCTCTGGCTGCCCTTAAGATTTTTTCCTTCATTTCAACTTTGGTGAATCTGGCAATTATGTGTCTTGGAGTTGCTCTTCTGGAGGAGCATCTTTGTGGCGTTCTCTGTATTTCCTGAATTTGAATGTTGGCCTGTCCTACTAGGTTGGGGAAGTTCTCCTGGATGATATCCTGAAGAGTGTTTTCCAACTTGGTTCCATTTTCTCCCTCACTTTCAGGCACCCCAATCAGACGTAGATTTGGTCTTTTTACATAATCCCATACTTCTTGCAGGCTTTGTTCATTTCTTTTTCTTCTTTTTTCTTTTGGTTTCTCTTCTCGCTTCATTTCATTCATTTGATCCTCAATCGCTAATACTCTTTCTTCCAGTTGATCGAGTCGGTTACCGAAGCTTGTGCATTTGTCACGTATTTCTCGTGTCATGGTTTTCATCTCTGTCATTTCGTTTATGATCTTCTCTGCATTAATTAGTCTAGCTGTCAATTCTTCCACTTTTTTTTCAATATTTTTAGTTTCTTTGCACTGGGTACGTAATTCCTCCTTTAGCTCTGAGAGGTTTGATGGACTGAAGCCTTCTTCTCTCATCTCGTCAAAGTCATTCTCTGACCAGCTTTGATCCGTTTCTGGCGATGGGCTGCGCTCCTTTGCAGGGGGAGATGCGCTCTTATTTTTTGAATTTCCAGCTTTTCTGCCCTGCTTCTTCCCCATCTTTGTGGTTTTATCTGTCTCTGGACTTTGATGATGGTGACGTACTGATGGGGTTTTGGTATAGGTGTCCTTCCTATTTGATAGTTTTCCGTCTGACAGTCAGAAGGACTGTCTGTTGGTCTGTTGGAGATTGCTTGAGGTCCACTCCAGACCCTGTTTGCCTGGGTATCAGCAGCAGAGGTTGCCGAAGATAGAATATTGCTGAACAGCGAGTGTACCTGTCTGATTCTTCCTTTGGAAGTTTCCTCTCAGGGGTGACTCCACCCTGTGAGGTGTGGGGTGTCAGACTGCCCCTAGTGGGGGATGTCTCCCAGCTAGGCTACTCAGGGGTCAGGGACCCACCTGAGCAGGCAGTCTGTCCATTCTCAGATCTCAACCTCCGCGTTGGGAGATCCACGGCTCTCCCCAAAGCTGTCAGACAGAGTCGTTCGCGTCTGCACCGGCCCCTGCTCTTCCCCCATTGGACTGCAGCTGTGCGCTGTCCGCAGAGGTAGAGTCTACAGAGACAGGCAGGCTTCCTTGAGCTGCTGTGAGCTCCACCCAGTTCGAGCTTCCCAGCGGCTTTGTTTACCTACTTAAGCCTCAGCAATGGCAGGCGCCCCTCCCTCAGCCTCGCTGCTGCCTTGCGGATAGATGGCATAGACGGCTGTGTTAGCAGTGAGGGAGGGTCCGTGGGCGTGGGCCCCTCCCGGCCAGGTGTGGGATATATTCTCCTGGTGTGCCTGTTTCCTTAAAGCGCAGTATTGGGGTGGGAGTTACCCGATTTTCCAGGTGTTGTGTGTCTCAGTTCCCCTGGCTAGGAAAAGGGATTCCCTTCCCCCTTGCGCTTCCAGGTGAGGCGATGCCTCGCCCTGCTTCAGCTCACGCTGGTCAGGCTGCAGCAGCTGACCAGCACCGATTGTCCGGCACTCCCTAGTGAGATGACCCCAGTACCTCAGTTGAAAATGCAGAAATCACCGGTCTTCTGTGTCTCTTGCGCTGGGAGTTGGAGACTGGAGCTGTTCCTATTCGGCCATCTTGCTCCGCCCCCCGGTTTCTGGTTTGTTTTTTCTATATGGACCTAGTGCACAAGCTCAGTCCAGAATGATGGTCTCTGATAATTTTGTTCAAAAAATTGTCAACAGTGCACAGTGTAACCAAAACTCAGGGCCTTAGTATCACTCTGTTTCCATTATTTAGGGTCTTTGTTCTTGTATCATTCACAGGTTATGGTTTCATCCTAGTCACATATGTCTTCGAGTTTCTGATGTTCCAGTTAAGGAGCGACAATTTGATATTCTACAGGTGACTGTATGGAAACATTTACAACTTTTGAGAGAATACAGTGCAGGAGAGAGACTACTATTTTGACTATCAGGAGGATAATACCAAGTTTGAAACATGCTTTTTAGCAAGGGTCCTCATGAACCATCAACATTAAATAGATCAAATAATTAGTTATAGTCTACTTATTTTAATCAAACAGCCTGTTCATTAATCCCCTGCAACTGCATCTCTGTAATAACCAATATATTTCTCCATGTGCAACTGCAAGTATTAGCAAATGCAGACACTTCTGTTTATACAGTAAGTAATCCAAAGATATTCTATTATTCAGCACAACTTTAGTAAAAAATGTAAAGTCTACTGTGTAACCATAGAATTTACAGTGTAATCTGCTATAAAGCCCTATGATAGGGGATAAATTCTAACCAGTGCCTCATTTACTCTAAACCAGGGGGAAAAAAAGACCTATCAAAGGATGCCCATTTAGAAAAGTAACGGCATCCAGACAAAGCTCTTTAACCTATTTTGAGTAAGTTCTCTTTAACTTGTGAAACAGGTTAAGAGCATTGGACATACATTCTGGTTCTGATATTATGAGACAACAAATGTCCCATTAAAATTTCTCATCCACATTGACCTTCCATTTTTTAATTTAATTTAATTTTATTTTATTTTTGAGACAAAGTCTCACTCTGTAGCCCAGGCTAGAGTGTGCTGGTGTGATTTCAGCTCACTGCAACTTCCAGCTCCCAGGTTAAAATGATTCTCATGCCTCAGCCTCCTCAATAGGTGGGATTACAGGAGTGCACCACCACACTAGCTAATTTTTTGTATTTTTAGTAAAGACGGGGTTTCACTATGTTGGTTAGGCTGGTCTCAAACTCCTGATCCCATGATCTGCCCGTCTCAGCCTCCCAAAGTGCTGGGATTACAGGCAGGAGCCACCGTGCCTGGCCTGCCTTTCATTTTTTTTTTTTTTTACCTATAAAAGATGTTATGTTTTTTCATATACGTTGGCTGCAAAATTCTTTACATATAAGTATAGCCAAAGAGTGCACACAAAAGATGCTTTTTATATTTCTATTGCTTGCAGAGCCATAAACAGACTTAACTAAGAGTATTATGATAGCAGATGTGTCTTGATTTTTGATCTTATAAAAAAAGCTATCTACGTAAAAGTGTCCATCTCCATTTTAGGAGAAACCTTTCTGGTTAGCTTTACTTTAAGATCTCCTATCGGTTTAAAATTAAAAAGTTTAGAGGGGCCTTTCTAAGTTGTGAGATTATCAACCCAATGTTCAAAGTCTTGAAATCTTGCTTCAGTGTAGATGACAGGCAGATTCAATCTCTGGGTTCTAGATATTAAAGGGTTTTAGTGTCCTCAGTCGGTAGACTGTTAAGGTTTTCTTCACCTTAAGGCTTTCATATGCTTTGTCATAATGCATTAAAGCCTTGTTGAATTTAGCAATATTAGACTTCAGTAGCAGAAGATACATGAGGTTCTCTTAGCTGCACAGGCCTTCCAATGACTGTTTTAAAATGGTCAACATATTTTTTCCACTCTAAATGGATCTGATATGTCATCAATCTGCAATTACAAAAACAATCCAGTCAATGTAGTTGGCTTTGCTCAATACTACTGTATCTATAATATCTTCTTTTTTTTGAGACAGAGTCTTGTTCTGTTGCCAGGCTGGAGTGCAGTGGCACAATGTCAGCTCACTGAAACCTCCACCTCCTGGGTTCCAGCAATTCTCCTGCCTCAGCCTCCCAAATAGCTGGGACTACAAGCATGCGCCACCATGCCCAGCTAATTTTTTGTATTTTTTAGTAGAGACGGGGTTTTACCATGTTGGTCAGGCTGGTCTCGAACTCCCGACCTCAAGTGTTCCACCCACCTCAGCCTCCCAAAGTGCTGGGATTACAGCCGTGAGCCACCACGCCCAGACTAATATCTTGTTTAACAGTTTTAGAACTTGTCTATAGAAATAAGTATCTTTATCATTGAAGATATTTTCAGAAATGTTCCATGAGAAAACAGGTATCCTAATATCCTTTTAGTTACTGTTATAACATCAATCCTCTTGCATGAGAAAATTTATACAAGAAAACATGCATTAAAAATGGCAAAAAAAAAAATTCTGTATAAATGTTTAAATGGCTCATCAGGTAACAGAAATGTGGGATTATGTTTCACAAAAAAAATTGGTATTAACCTATTTTAGTAATTTAGAAGGGTCACCACACACAAACAGACACACACTTAATTTATATTTAATTTAGATTATTTTATCTCTTCTGTAGTGAGTAATGGAATGCAGAGCTGTTAATAATGGAAGCTTTAAGAACTCAGGAATGACCAAGTGGCTGTTGGCTGTCTGGATTCTCCAAGAGTCCACACTTAACAATAAATCCGTCCTCTTAAATACCAGATTTGTTTCTTCAATTTAGGTGCATAGCACTGATGACTGAGGGGTTTTCATAGGTAATTTGACTTAGGCCACAGAGTTAATTAAAACAACATGTCTAAAAAGTTTCAGTACTGGCTGATTTAACATAATATGTGGCATAATATTTTTCTAATATTTAATTAATCTTTGTTTTGCTTGGGTTAGCAGTTTTTTTTTTTTTTTTTTTTTTTTTTTTTTTTGAGACAGAGTCTCGCTTTATCGCCCAGGCTGGAGTGCAGGGGCCGGATCTCAGCTCATTGCAAGCTCTGCCTTCCCCGTTTACGCCATTCTCCCGCCTCAGCCTCCGAGTAGCTGGGACTACAGGCACCCACCACCACGCCGGGCTAGGTTTTTTTTTTTTAGTAGAGACGGGGTTTCACCGTGTTAGCCAGGATGGTCTCGATCTCCTGACCTCGTGATCCGCCCATCTCAGCCTCCCAAAGTGCTGGGATTACAGGCTTGAGCCACCGGGCCCGGCCGGATTAGCAGTTTTATAATAATCAATCTCTTCATTAGGATTCTCACAATCCTTACCCAGTCCAAACAATAAAATCCCAAACTGATCAGAAACTTATACTTGACATTACTCACATTTTCATAAACCTCCTTAAAGACACAATATTTTACAATTTTGCAAGCTTTTGGAGTTTTGAGAAACTACATTAGAATTAGACCATTAACTATGGAAATGACTAAAACGGCTATAAAGAGGCTGGGCACAGTGGCTCATGCCTGTAATCCCAGCACTTTGGGAAGCCAAGGTGGGTGGCTCACCCTAGGTCAGAAGTTAGAGACCGTCCAGCCTGATCAACATGGTAAAACTTCTTCTCTATTAAAAATACAAAAAGTAGCCAGGCATGGTGGTGCATGCCTGTAATCTCAGCTACTTGGGAGGCTGAGGCAGAAGAATCACTTGAACATGGGAGGCGTAGGTTGCACTGAGCCAAGATCACACCATTGCACTTCAGACTGGGCAACAACAGTGAAACTCTGTCTTAAAAAAAAAAAAAATGGTTATAAAGAAACAAATACAAATATATGGATTGTATATTCAGCCTACAATTATTTATCCTAACAACCATAATTATGACAATTAGCATATACTCAGATATATAAGATTTTTAGAAATTTCATATATTGGCCAGGCGCAGTGGCTCACATCTATAATCCTAGCATTTTGGGAGGCCAAGGCGGGTGGATCACAAGGTCAAAATATCAAGATCATCCTGGTCAACATGGTGAAACCCCATCTCTACTAAAAATACAAAAATTAGGCTGGGTGCAGTGGCTCACACCTGTAATCACAGGACTTGGGGAGCCCAAGGTGGGCTCAGGAGTTCAAAACCAGGTCAGAACAGGAGTTCATCAGCCTGACCAACATGGTGAAACCCCATCTCTACTAAAAATACAAAAATTATCTGGATGTGAAACCATGCACCTGTAATCCCAGCTACTCAGGAGGCTGAGGCAAGAGAATCGCTTGAATCCTGGAGGTGGAGGTTGCAGTGAGCCAAGATCTTGCAACTGCACTCCAGCCTGGGTGACAGATGGAGACTCCGTCTCAAAAAAGAAAGAAAAAAAATTATCTGGGTGTGGTGGTGTGTGCCTGTAGTCCCAGCTACTTGGGAGACTGAAGCAGGAGAATCGCTTGAACTCGGGAGGTTGCAGTGAGCCAAGATTGCACCACTGCACTCCAGCCTGGTGACAGAGCAAGACTCTGTCTCATAAAAAAAAAAGAAAGAAATTTCATACATTTTGAAATAAACATTAATAACATGTTTTAAAATATTAAGTTGAAGATCAAACATTTTTGACAATGCTTTCCATGTAACTCAACACAAAAAATAATTCTGTTTATTATTCTTTTATGTGCTGCATTGGCATTGGCTCTTTATAGCATCCAGAAGTTAGGGGTCAAAAAAGACACAATTTTTCAGCTGGGTGCTGTGGCTCATGCCTATAATCCCAGCACTTAATGGGAGGCAGAGACAGGTAGATCACCTGAAGTCAGAAGTTTGAGACCAGCCTGGCCAACATGGCAAAACCCCATCTCTACTAAAAATACAAAAATTAGCCAGGCATGGTGGCACACACCTGTAATTCCAGCTACTTGGGAGGCTGAGACAGAAGAATTGCTTGAAGCTGGGAGGCAGAGGTTGCAGTGAGCCAAGATCATACCACCGTGCTCCAGCCAGGACAATAGAAAAAAAAAAGAGACAATTTGGAAGCTAAAATTTGATTTAGAAAAGCCTGTCAAATATGTCAAAGGATTAGAATAGTTTCTTGATATGTGTAGGCTATTTATGATTTTCAACACTTACTAAAACTACTGTGCCTGAAACAATCTCTTACCTTGAATTCAAGTGACTATAGATGGATCTGCTAAGAAGACATTTTATTCTGTTGCAATTTAGCAAAGTATTTCAGTACATCTTGAAGTTGTCTTTTGATTTTTACAATGGCAGTGTTATTTTCAAGATCCCCAAGTCAGAAGCAGCCATGGGGCAAATCTCAGCAGCACATATGGAAATCACACACAGTGAATCCATCCCTCACCCTGAACACATTGTTTCCATCCCAGACTGCATGTAAAAATCACTAGCGATAGGGTGAAGAGGGGTGGGGTGGTGTTAAAAAATCCCCTAGGCCGGGCGCGGTGGCTCAAGCCTGTAATCCCAGCACTTTGGAAGGCCGAGACGGGCGGATCACGAGGTCAGGAGATCGAGACCATCCTGGCGAACACTGTGAAACCCCGTCTCTACTAAAAAATACAAAAAACTAGCCGGGCGAGGTGGCAGGCGTCTGTAGTCCCAGCTACTCGGGAGGCTGAGGCAGGAGAATGACGTGAACCCGGGAGGCGGAGCTTGCAGTGAGCTGAGATCCGGCCACTGCACTACAGCCCCGGCGACAGAGCAAGACTCGGTCTCAAAAAAAAAAAAAAAAAAAAAAAAAAAATCCCCTAAACACAGGTTGCCACACCCTAATTAAATCAGAATTGCTTGAGTTGAACCTGAGCAAACAGTGTGATTTTAATCTGTATAGGTGATGACAGAGTGCAGCCAAGCTTAAATGCCACCACTGGAAATTAACATTTTTTGGTGACCTAATTGTAAATTATTTCTCAAATGAGTGTAAAAATGTTTGCTGCTAAGTCATGGCCTTTTAGTCTAACCACTATTACTAAACTATTCTTCTTCACTGAACAAATCTTGCTGTTGGTTTTGTGCCTTAATCAACCCAGTTCCATATATACTGAGTACCCACTGAGCAAGGCACTGTGCTAGGTGCCTCGGCATTGGCAATCATTGCTGTGAGGGGAAATTTTTCTGGAAAAAACAAACAACAAAAACAATTGCATTCTCTTAAAATAAAAAACATACCATGAACCAGACTGAGGTAAAAATAAAAAGACCTACAGTTTCACCCAAGGGGTAGGGCTGTAATACTCCCCTTGGAATATTACAATCTGCATGATCATGTCCTGTGTTCCACCATAAACAGACCAAAAAATGCTGCCATTATTCTGAGGTAGACTTAGCATTTTGGGCAAATAGGTACTATGTATTTTTTGTTGATATAAAACATGCATACAGAAATATATGTGGAAAGCATTCATTCCTGCAAAGCTTAATGAATTCTTATCAAGTAATACACTGTCTGTTATCCCAGCACTTTGGAAGGCATAAAAGGGCAAATGGCTTGAGCTCAAGAATTCGAGACCAGTCTGGGCAACATGGCAAGACCCTGTCTCTACTTTAAAAAAATAACAAAAAACAGAGCTATGGTGGTTTTTGTTTTGTTTTGTTTTGTTGCTGTTGTTGTTTTGGTACTTTTTAAAACTAGAGAGAGGATCTCACCAAAGGGTCCAGGATACTTGGAAGTCTGAGGTGGGAGTCATAAGTCTTATTAAAAAAACAGGCCTGGTGTGGTGGCTCACACCTGTAATTTCAGCACTTTGGAAGGTCAAGGCGGGCAGATCAAAAGGTCAGAGGTTTGAGACCAGCCTGGCGAACATGGTGAAACCCCATCTCTACTAAAAGTACAAAAATTAGCTGGGCATGGTGGCACACACCTGTGGTCCCAGCTACTCAGGAGACTGAGATAGGAGAATCACTTGAACCCAGGATGTGGAGGTTGTAGTGAGCCTAGGCTGTGTCGTTGTACTCCAGCCTGGGCGACAGAGCAAGATTTCATCTCAAATATATATATATATATATAGCAGATACTTTGAGGCTGTGTAAATACTGTTTCTCCTTTAACTTTAACCCATAATTTCTGCATTCCCCAACACATCTTGTCGACAGTAATTACTGTGGTGTCCTACTGATTTCCTATATTGCATTATCCATCTACATTGATTAGTACTTGGAATTCTGTAGATTTTTTTTCTTTCCATGTTTTCCTATCCAATATTTAAAAAATCAATATGTTTAATGGACTCATAGACATTTCTTTTATTCAAAGAGTTATAATCCAAGGCTATGATTATTTATTTTGTTTCTCACATTGTTCTAGCTTGGGCTGCCAGAAAGTCTTTCAGATTGGCTTCATTTGACATGTCTTCTTCTGTTGTTCATAAAGTACTTTTAACTTTCTGGCTTCACAAGATACTCTACCTTAACTTGGATTTTCCATTCCAGTGCTAGACTTACCTATTTTTACTACAATGTAATTCCTCTTATTGAGGAATAGTACTTAGAAACCATAATATGAGAGCTGGGTATGCTCATTAATACTGGGGTGTCACTGCTTCTGAAACCTTTCAGCAGACAGAGTTTGGCAATGTACTTACCAATATACACTCATGTATGAATAAATCTCTTTTTCTCTGTCTCTCTCTAAATGAAGATATTATGAAACATGCATTTATCCAAATATTCCTAGTGGGGATGGTGGTTCATGCCTGTAATCCCAGCACTATGGGAGGCCAAAGCAGGTGGATTGTTTGAAGCTAGGATTTTGAAACCAGCCTGGCCAACATGGTGAAACCTCATCATTACTAAAATACAAAAATTAGGTAAGTTGGTACACACCTGTAATTCTAGCTACTCAGGAGGCTCAAACATGAAAATCACTTGAACCTGGGAGGTGGAGGCTTCAGTGAGCCAGGAATGCACCACTGCACTACAGCCTGGGTGACAATGACTCTGTCTGAAAAACAAAAACATGTGCAACTCCAGTCCAGCATTACATCATTTATTCTAAAATTCTCCCTTTGTTGCTAACATTTTTCAAGTTCAAAAAACAGGCAGTAATTACTACGTGTGTGTGTGTATGACAACATATAGTTTTAAAAATTGCTAATTCATATGCTTATGAAAAAACACCAACAAGAATACAGTTTGCATATAGTTTTTAACTCTTGCAGTATTCAATCAAAACATTGTTTTTCAAAGTGATTTAAATTAAGACCTTTCATTCCAACCTTTTTTTTTTTTTTTTTTTTTTGAGACGGAGTTCTTGCTCTTGTGGCCCAGGCTGGAGTGCAAAGGCACGATCTTGGCTCTTCGTAACGTATGTCTCCAGGTTCAAGTGATTCTCCTGCCTCAGCCTCCCGAGGAGCTGGGAATACAGGCATGCGCCACCACACCTGGCTAATTTTGTATTTTTTGTAGAGACAGGGTTTCTCCATGTTGGTCAGGCTGGTCTCAAATCCGCGACCTCAGGTGATCCACCCACCTCGGCCTTCCAAAGTGCTGAGATTACAGGCATGAGCAACCGCGCTGGCCTCATTCCATCCTTCTTTAATAGGGTTAGGTAATACATTTCTATTAGGTTAAGCTCTTTTTTTTTTTTTTTTTTGAGACGGAGTCTCGCTCTGTCGCCCAAACTGGAGTGCAGTGGCCGGATCTCAGCTCACTACAAGCTCCGCCTCCCGGGTTTATGCCATTCTCCTGCCTCAGCCTCCTGAGTAGCTGGGACTACAGGCGCCCGCCACCGCGCCCGGCTAGTTTTTTTTTTTTTTTTTTTTTTTGTATTTTTTAGTAGAGATGGGGTTTCACCATGTTAGCCAGGATGGTCTCGATTTCCCGACCTCGTGATCCGCCCGTCTCGGCCTCCCAAAGTGCCAGGATTACAGGCTTGAGCCACTGCGCCTGGCCAGGTTAAGCTCTTTTTAAAATTTTCTACATTGTATCTAAATATACTCCAAATCATTTGTTTTTGTTTTGTTTTGTGTTGTTTTGCAGAGAGAAAAATTTTTCTCTGTGATGTTCAGTTTCATAAGATTTGACAACTGTCTAGAGTCACATACCCATCTTCAGAGTACCACACAGAACTGTTTCATTGTCCTAACTACTACTACTTTTTGTTCTTCTTTCTCCTCCTTCTCTTCCTCCTGCTTCTCCCTCCTCCTCCTCTTTTTTCTTCTGCTTCCTTTTCTCCTTCTCCTCCTTCTATTTCTCCTTCTCCCCTTCTCCTTCTCCTTCTGCTTTCTTCTTCTTTGTCAGGAAGTTCTTGCTATATTGCTCAGGCTGCTCTTAAAATCCCTGATTCAAACAAGTCTCTCACCTCAGCCTCCCAACATGCTGAGATTATAGGTTTGAGCCATCAAGCCTAGCTTGATTATAATCAATATCTGTAACTTTCTTTTTCTACAATGCCATATAATTGGATCATATAATATGTAGCCTTTTGGATCTTACTTCCTTCACTGGAAGAAATGCATTTCTGACTCATGCATACTGTGATGTGGATCAACAATTTGTTTTATGTTGTTGATATTAACAACTAGGATTCTGTTTTATGGATGCACCACAGTTTATTTATTCAACTGCTGAAAAGCATCTGGTTTATATCTAGCTTTTTGCAATTAAAAATAAAGTTAGCAATACACAGCCACAAAAAGTTTTCATTTCAACATTAGTTTTCACTTTGCTTTAGTAATGACCTAGGAATGGACATCCTGGTAACATTTAAATGTATATATAACATTACAATAAACCACTAAATTGTTTTCCAAAGTTACTGTATCATTTTACATTTCTAGTTTTAGTTGCTCTAAATCCTCACGAGCACTAAGTCCTTGCAATTTTTCTTTGCATGGTTGCCTTTCTCATAATTGTGTGCTCTCACTGAGACATATGCTTTTTTTTTTTTTTCTTTTCTGCTGGAAAGCCCAACTTATATAATCCATGTAGAAATAAATGTATAAAATATTGTTGTAGAATATATTGGGTTTTGGCTGGATACAGTGGCTCCCACCTGTAATCCCAGCACTTTGGAGGCCAAAGTGGGTGGAACCCAAGGTCAGGAGTTCACGAGCACCCTGGCCAAGATGGCTAAATCCTGTCTCTACTGAAAATACAAAAATTAGCAGGGCATGGTGGCAGATGCCTGTAATCCCAGCTACTCAAGAGGCTGAGGCAGAGAATTGCTTGAACCTTTGAACCTGGGAGGCAGAGGATGCAGTGAGCCGAGATTGTGCCACTGCACTCCAGCCTGGGCGACAGAGCGAGACTCCATCTAAAAAAAAAAAAAAAATCATAACAGCACTGAGTTGTTTGCAACATAGACTTTAGTCCTGTACTTGCCCTGATTATTTGCATAAGGTAGAGCAAAAATGACTATCTCTATATAGGTCTTTTAGATTGGCTTTGATGGAAATCTATTCCACAAGGAATAAGACCTTCTAAAGCTGAGCACAGCCATGTGTTTGTATCCTCAAATACCTGTGAGCTGGGTAATCCTTTCCTCTTAAGGTCCCAAGATAAACTTGGAGCTCTTAAGCCTGTTAAAAAGTGATATTTTTCACTGACCACAGGTCAGGAAGGTTGTACAGAGACTGTGTAGACAAGGATATGAGGGTAGTTTTTTCAAGGGGTTTTTATCATCTCTGCAAGTCAAGCTTGACTCTTTAAAGGGAAGCATACCCTTTCAGTCAGAGTCTTCGTTAAAATAAACAAACAAAAAACAGTTTCTCCAATTGCATCCTGTTGCTAAAGAAAATTGATTCTTATTGCACTCATACAACTATATTGCCATAAGTTAAGAATACTGACAGATAGTTTCCAAATTCTAGAGGAAACAGGCAGAGAAAAACAAACATATTCCAAATTTTGTTCATAGGAGTATACTTTACTCAATTATTGAAGGCCAAAAATAGTTAAAAACAAGTTTCCTTGACTCTAAAAAATGAAACAAGAATCAGCAATATACCAAGCAAAAGTCAAAAAGGTTGCTTTAGTTTTCTGAGTTCAGTTCATTTAGTTAACTCTTGTTTTGCTTGATATTCCTGAACATTTTAGCTCCTCATGAGTCCTGAGCCTTTTTTTTTTTTTTTTTTTTAGACAGTGTCTCTCTGTCACCCAGGCTGCAGTGCAGTGGCACGATCTCGGCTCACTGCAACCTCTGCCTCCCAGGTTTGCCTTACCTCCGGAGCAGTGAAGATTAGAGGTGCCAGCCACCATGCCCAGCTAATTTTTTGTATTTTTAGTAGAGACTGGGTTTCACCGTGTTAACCAGGATGGTCTCGATTTCCTGAACTCATGATCCACCTGCCTTAGCCTCCCAAAGTGCTGGGATTACAGGCCTGAGCCACCACACCTAGATCTGAATCCTGTCCTTTTTTCCTTTATTCCAATGTCACAATCTCCAAGGCTATCAGAAACCTGTATTTGAGAGCACCTGTGAACGTTTTGTACCTTAATATAAACCATCTTTTAAAAAGGATTAAAACAAGACAACACTTGTCAGTGAATAACAAAATGTCTAGGTTAGTTATAGTTAGAAACACAATTGACAAAGAAGTTTGGCTATCACTGTGGTTTACAATAACTTTACAACCTTTATTATCATTGATACCATATATTAAAATTTTAGAAATCCCAAATAATTTTGGAACATATGTTAGTATTACTCACCAAAATATAAACCAAAGAAGATTGAATAAACACCATTTTGCCAATCTCATGTACCTAAATATGTCAAATAATTCTGTTTACCTCTCTTTTGGATACTCCAGGGACCATCTGAAGCATCGAAAAGCCAGGAATCAGGAAAGGCAAGTTTGAAACTAAAGTTTGATTTTGGGAAACATGTTAAGTGTTAGAGATTTGAAACACTTGATGTTATAAAATAGAATTTCAGATTATCATAAATTACTTATTTTGTTACAATGATTCAGAAATTTTAAAGAAGCAACAATCTTTTATAAACTTTAACAAATTTTGCTGAAAAGCAGATTAGTGCACTACAAGTACCTTATTGTGCTTTGATTTCAATTTTTTATTTACAGAAAAACCATGTAGTACCTTTTTGAATTTAGTCAATATATCCACACATGGAATTCTTTGCAAGATTTTTACAATCCTTCCACCACTTGTTTGAACTTTTAGCTCTATTTTGTCTAATTCAAAACAATCTTTTATTCTCTCGGGTTCAGATAGAAAAATTCTCACTTGCCTATAAACTGGATTTAGAAATGACTCATCATTTCAGCTCTGGATGCATGTTCATATATGACAGTCACAATTTCAACTGTGGATTTTTTCCATGTGTGAGATTCAGGACTTACCAGTGGTCTCTGTCCATGTGTGAAGATGACAATTTTAATGGTTGCTGGGATATGCATATGAGAAACACAATCTCACCTGTGTTCTGAACCCTGGAATCGCACTCTCTGTATAATAAGAGATTTATATAGCATAAAACAAAGTGGCATTCATACAAGAAGACCCATGATCATACTCATGATTTCAAGCCTAGCTATAAGAAACAGGATCTTTTCTACAGACTTTTTTGAGGTATGAGAGTCATGATCACACTTGTGGCCAGGCACGGTGGCTCATGCTGTAATCCCAGAACTTTGAGAGGCTGAGGAGAGCAGATCACTTGAGGTAAGGAGCTCGAGACCAGGCTGGCCAACATGGTGAAACCAAGTATCTACTGAAAGTACAAAAATTAGCCAGGATTGGTGGTGTACACCTGTAATCCCAGCTACTCAGGAGGCTGAGGCAGGAGAGTCCCTAGAACCCAGGAGGCAGAGGTTGGAGTGAGCTGAGATCACACTACTGCACTCCAGCCTAGGTGACAGAGAGACTCCATCTCAAAAAAAAAAAAAAAAGATCAACATCATCACACGTGAGCTAGATGAAGGCATTTTACAATCTTACTTGTGAATAGGGAGAGATAAGAGTCACGTCACCTGAGTTTTTGGCCAGGAATACATCAAAATCTTTTCTGAAGGCAGGGACTACACAGGAGTGTCACATCACCTGAATACTCAACCAGGAATATGTTACAGTCTTCTCCTGAAAGCAGGGCACAGACAGTATAGTCACATCACATAGGGGCTGAGCCCAGCAATAGGTAACAATCCTCTCTGTGGTCAAGGTTCACTTACCAGAGACACAACAACTGGTACCTGGGCCTAGTGATAAGTCACAATTTTTCCTGTGGACAGAGTGCAGGCAAAAATGGAGTCACATTTCCGAGGTGATTGATGCAGAGATATGTCACAAGGCCCTCTGTAGACAGGGCCCAGGGAAGAGCCTCTCATTTATTTATTTATTTATTTAAATTATACTTTAAGTTCTAGGGTACAGGTGCACAACGTGCAGGTTTGTTATATATGTAGACATGTGCCATGTTGGTATGCTGCTCCCATTAACTCGTCATTTACATTGGGTATATCTCCTAATGCTATCCCTCCCCACCTTCCCACAATAGGACCTGGTGAGTGATGTTCCCCTTCCTGTGTCCAAGTTATCTCATTGTTCAATTCCCACCTATGAGTAAGAACATGCAGTATTTGGTTTGCTGTTCTGGTGATAATTTGCTGAGAACGATGGTTTCCAGCTGCATCCATGTCCCTACAAAGGACACGAACACATCCTTTTTTATGGCTGCATAGTATTCCATGGTGTATATGTGCCACATTTTCTTAATCCAGTCTGTCAGTGATGGACATTTGGGTTGACTCCAAGTCTTTGCTATTGTGAATAGTGCCGCAATAAATATACGTGTGCATGCATCTTTATAGCAGCATGACTTATAATCCTTTGGGTACATCCCCAGTAATGGGATGGCTGGGTCAAATGGTATTTCTAGTTCTAGATCCACGAGGAATCACCACACTGTTTTCCACAGTGGTTGAATTAGTGTACAGCCCCACCAACAGTGTAAAAGTGTTCCAATTTCTCCACATCCTCTCCAGGACCGGTTGTTCCTTGATTTTTTAAGGATTGCCATTCTAACCGGTATGAGATGGTATCTCATTATGGTTTTGTATTTCTCTGATGGTGAGTGATGATGAGCATTTTTTCATGCGTCTGTTGGCTGTATGAATGACTTCTTTTGAGAAGTGTCTGTTCATATCCTTTTCCCATTTTTTGATGGGGTTGTTTTTTTCTTGTAAATTTGATTGAGTTCTTTATAGGATCTGGATATTATCCCTTTGTCAGATGAGTAGATTGCAAAATTTTTCTCCCATTCTGTAGGTTGCCTGTTCACTCTGATGGTAGTTTCTTTTGCTGTGCAGAAGCTCTTTAGTTTAATTAGATCCCATTTGTCAATTTTGGCATTTGTTACCATTGCTTTTGGTGTTTTAGACATGAAGTCCTTGCCCATGCCTATGTCCTGAATGGTATTACCTAGGTTTTCTTCTAGGGTTTTTATGGTTTTAGGTCAAACATTTAAGTCTCTAATCCATCTTGACTTCATTTTCGTATAAGGTGTAAGGAAAGGATCCAGTTTCAGCTTTCTACTTATGGTTAGCCAATTTACCCAGCACCATTTATTGAATAGGGAATCCTTTCCCCATTTCTTGTTTTTGTCAGGTTTGTCAAAGATCAGATTGCAGGGGCCATTGAAAACAATATGCTAAGAATGGATAAGGCTCAAGGACAGTATCTCTAGCTAGTTGCACTTTTAATGAACTCCAGTAGTCAAGGATACTATCTCTAGTTGAACTTTTAATGAACTCTAGTAGGCGCCAAGAAGGCAGACAAAATAAGAGAGAACTTAGAGACAAAGAACTAAGCAGAAGGTTATATCTGGGTGCAGAAAGTTTGTTTTGCATTGTGTTATTTTTGCTGACGTGGGATTTATGGAGTATAAATAAAGTGAGGCGGAGGCTCTAGGTGCGGCCGCCATGTTCTCTGTTTGTCTTTGTCTCTTGTATCTGTTCATTCTCCACCACCCCTGGCACGGGCCCCAATAAGTGGCGCAGCGAGCACGGTGCACAGGGTGAGTAGTGGGGAACAAGAAGGGGAACCCCCTAGGAGCGGGTAAAACCCAGGAATTGTTAAGGGGAACCTTCTTAAGCTTTCATTATGGGGAATTCCAGTTCCTTGGCCTCAGAATATTTAAGATTATTATAAGGATTTTTACTTTTGATTGGGGTTGATGCAAAAGAGACAACTTTGCAGAAATTGTTTGCTCATGTGGAACAACATTGCTCTTGGTTTCAATATCAAACTGAAGTACAATTAAATAAACGAGAGTGGCAACAGGTTGTTAAGACCTTTCGTCAAGCACACCAGTGCGGTGATGTAATGTTGGCACCTTTATAGGCCCTTTGTGCTTCTATTACCTAAGTTTTGGAGCTCCTAGAGACACTCTGAAAAGGGGGAAGGCGGGGATGAAGAGTCTTTGAAGTCTCCGATAGCCATTTCCCCTCCTTTAGATAATTCTGTAACTGAAGGAGAAGGTCCTTTGTGTGATAATGTGTCTCATGAAAAGGAATCAGAAATTCAAAAGGAGCTTCAGCCGGTTGTTCAATTGTTACAACAAATTTTACAATTGCAGTTATCTCCCCCTCAACCTTCTCCTCCACCCACTCCTGTTTTTACTTTTCCCGTGGTTCATCCACCCCCATCAGTACCTAAGGCGGAGGAGGAGGACAGTTTTCCCCCACCACCAGCACCGCCGGTGGAAATGCTGCCTCGTTTAGGCACGGTTTTTGCTGTTCCTGCTTCTACTGCTAAAGCTGTAATTAAGGTATTGGATTCTCAAGAGGATGAGGATCCTCTACAATTGTTCCCCATTATTAGGCAACCTTTTGGTCCTAATGACCAATTTCCTCAAAGGGGTATAAATGTGCAGTATAATGTTCTTCAATTTAAATTTCTTAAAGAAATGAAGGCAGCTGTTGCTAATTATGGCCCTCAATCTCCTTTTGTCATGGGGCTTTTAGATTCTTTCTCTTCTGAGAATTTGTTTTTGCCTCTTGATTGGGAGACCTTGGGGAAGGCTGTTTTGGACCGCCCTCAGTGACTTCAGCTACGCAGTTGGTGGCTGGAAGATGCTAAAAAACAGGCCCGCCGTATTGCTGCTAAAAATCCTCCAGGGCCAACAGAGGAGCAATTAACAGATACTGGTCAGTTTGCTACCATAGCGGCTCAATCTGGACTCGAGGATATGGCATTATCACAAGTTAAAGGACTGTTTTTAAAGGGTTGGTGTAAAGTAGAATCATCGGGGAAAGCTGTCTTGTCTTTTGTTAAGGTTTTGCAGAGTGCCAATAAACTTCATCTTGATTTTGTTGCTCGGCTCCAAGATGCTGTAATAAAGACTGTGGGTAGCGGGGCAGCAGGCAAAATCCTGGTAACCACACTAGCTTTTGAGAATGCTAATCAGGAATGTCAGAGGTTGTTGCGTCCTCTAAAGGCTGCTGGAAACTTACAAATAGAAGATTTTATTAGAGCCTGTGCAGGAGTGGGAGGGGCTGCCTACAATGCTCAGTTGTTTGCTGGAGCTTTATCTAAGGCATTCATGGGAAAAAAGGGAGTTTACTTCCAATGTGGAAAGACCGGTCATTTTAAAAAGGAGTGCCATAAGTTATCTAAAAGGAGTGACTCCTCCAAAGTAGAATTTAAAAAGCTTCCTACTGAGCCCTGTCATCGTTGTGGCAAAGGGCGACACTGGACTAATGAATGTCACACTAAGGTGGACAAAGATGGTAATCTTTTAACCTCCGGATCAGGAAACTTGCAAAGGGGCCCTTCAGCTTGGGGCAACAACAGCAATACAAGCCCTCTTCATTTGCAATTTCCAGTCAGCTCGGGGGTCCAGCATCAGCAAGCCATTCAATCAATGTTAACTCCCAATTTTTAGTAGCTCAGCTTTTTTCTGCTACTTCTGGTAGCGCTGCTGCTGATGTTGTGACTTTGCAGGCCATTGAACTCACCCCAGAAATGGGGATTGTTAAATTGGCTACAGGTGTTTTTGGGCCATTACCTCCACATACTGTTGATTGCTTATAGGACGCAGTAGTAGCATTTTACAGGGTTTACAAGTTCATTTGGGTGTTATAGATTCTGATTATAAAGGGGAAATTCAAATTATGGCTCAGGCTCATAAACCTATATCCCTGAAAGAGGGGCAGCGAATTGCACAACTCCTTGTACTACGCTATTTTCAGTTTCCTTCACGGAGGCAAGAAAGAACCGGAGGTTTTGGAAGCACGAGTAAACATATTTTTTGAGAAACTTTAGTAACTCAACAAAAACCCTTGTTTCCCCTCGAAGTAGAGGGACACATTTTTCAGGGCTTGGTCGACACTGGAGCTGACGTTTCCATTATTGCCTCTGATCAATGGCCTTTGCAGTGGCCTAAACAGCCTGTTGCTGTTTCTCTTACAGGATTAGGTTCCGCCTCTGAGGTGTATCAAAGTTCTCAATCCTTAAATTGCCAAGGGCCGGATGGTCAAATGGCCCAAGTTCAGTTTTATATTGTTCCTATTGCCCTAAATTTATGGGGGCGAGATTTATTGCAACAATTTGGAGCTTTTGTTTCTATTCCTCATGTCTCTAATTCTGCCAAGAATATGATGTTCCACATGGGCTACAATTCCCTTGAAAAATCTTTAAACATATAGCCACTGTTCAGCAGCCTCAAGCCCTTCCTTTGACGTGGAAAACTAATTTTCCTATATGGATTGAACAGTGGCCTTTAACACGTGAAAAGCTTAAGGCCTTGGAAAACTTAGTTCAGGAACAATTGTCCTTAAGTCATATAGAGCCTAATACTTCTCCATGGAATTTCCCTGTCTTTGTGTTAAAAACAAAAACAAAAACAAAAACAAAAAACAAACAAACAAACAAAAAAACAAAAACGGTAAATGGAGACTATTGACAGATCTTCGTGCTATTAATGCATGTATTCAACCCATGGGATCCTTACAACCTGGCCTTCCTAACCCTTCTATGATTCCTCTAATACTTAAAACTGATAATGCCCCTGCCTATGTTTCTCGTAAGTTACAAGTTTTCTTACAGCAATACAATATTCAACATCTTACCGGTATCCCGGGCAACAGTCAAGGTCAAGCCATCATTGAGCGCGCAAATTTAACCTTAAAAACTCAACTGCTAAAACAAAAAGGGGGAAATGAGTCCCCCAGAAATCAGATTTTAAAGGTTTTGTTTACCTTAAATTTTTTGAATCAATGGAGACAATTGCAGGACTCCGCTGCCGTAACTCATCTTTCCTCACCTCCCTCCACGATAGTCCCCGCCGACAATTTAAAGGTTTGGTATCCTAATGAAGAAGGTAAGTATGCACAAGGGCAAGTTCTAAAACAGGGACGGGGCTATGCTCTTGTCCTTACAGGGAGTGGACCTGAGTGGTTTCCTACAAGGTGATTGAAACCCTGTTGAAAAGAAAACTGGACTCAGCATGCATCTCTTCCTTTGTTGGATGTGCCTCAGCGGGGGACTTATTTCCCTTAGTGAGGCTTTGTATGAATATTAGACTTATATTCCCTTTCCACCCTTGTATCAGGGAGTCGCCTGGGGGGAGGCAGAAGTTAAGGTTTTCACCAATGACACTACTTGGATGCCATCCCCCTATATGGACAAGGACAACATAGAACGGGAAATGGGAATAATAAACAGCACATACCAATTTGGAGTGGAAGGACTTCCGATTTGCATGGGAAATAGTCCTCATTGTCTCCGGAAATTGCATGAAGCTTGGGCTGTTCGCTATAATCATAGCCATGTGGCTGCCAATACTGTTATTATTGTAACTAGAAGTTTTCATTATAGTCATACTGTATATATTAATGAGACTATTCCTAGTTCCTTACCTTTTTGTCCTATTCCAGAGGTTTCCCCTAATATTGAGGTATTGGAGTGGCAACACTGTCGGGGAACTAAGCCCCGGATTTTATTAGAATATAATGGGCTGCAAGTAATTGATTGGAGTGTGCACGGTGATTTTCAAACAAAATTTAGTCACATACCTTTGAAATGGCACCGGGTAAATAAAAGTATTGCTGCTGACGGTAATGAAACTTTGGTATGGTGTGAAGGAGGCTTGTCGCCACCTACGCCTCATCTTAGATACTCTTTACAAGTACAAAGTCATCTTTGGAAGTTATTAGCTGCAGGTGATGCCATTAATACTTTTGTGGGGAATATGTCCCTTAATCTTTCTAACCCGAATAACCCCTTTCATATTCAATTACATCGGAATGTCTCTGGATATATTATTGCTTGTGTCCGAAAGCCTTACCTATTGTTAGCAGGGAATTTAACATGGGATAATGATATGGGGATTGTTAATTGTAAAGATATGTGTACATTTTTGTCTTGCCTCCATCATTCCTGGTGGCGCAGTTTTACGGGGAATATTTATATCCTCAGGGCTCGTAAGGAAATTTGGCTACCTGTCAACCTTACGTGACCATGGGGGGCATCACCTCTTGAGACTTATATTTAGACTTCCCTTCAGCAGACCCGTCATGCCCTTGGACTTATAATTGCCTTGGTGATGAGCCTTGTTGCCATTGCCTCCACTGCAGCTGTGGCAGGGCTCGCGCTACATCAAAGCATACAAAATGCTGAATTTGTACAGCAATGGCATGAACAATCTCACCGGTTGTGGCTGCAACAACGAACATTGACTCCCAACTTGCTGAAAGATTGGACAACGTGGAACAAGCCTTAACGTGGCTTGGAGATCAGCTCACTGTCCTCAGTACTCGAATAACATTGCAATGTGATTGGAACTCCACTCAATTTGGCATAACACCTGTGCCTTTTAATGTTTCTCAGAATTGGACCAAAATCCGAAGATTATTAATAGGCCATAAAAATATTAGTTTGGACATCCAAGAACTCAAAACATTTCTGAAGCATTTCAACAACAATTACATGTATTGTCCGGAGCAGCTACTGTGCAGGAGCTGGGTCAACGCCTTGCTGCTCTTAATCCATGGACCCAGATGAAAACATGGATTTCTACAATCTCTGGAAGGTATATTGCTTTGGGCGCTTGGATTGAGTCTACTTCTCCTGGTAATCCGATGCTCCCTCCGTTGCATCCAAAAACAAAGGAAAAAACAGGAACAAGTATGGGCTACCTTTCTTAGATTGAGGCAAAACAAAAAAGGGGGAAATGCAGGGGCCATTGAAAACAACACGCTAAGAATGGATAAGGCTCAAGGACAATATCTCTAGCTAGTTGCACTTTTAATGAACTCCAGTAGTCAAGGATACTATCTCTAGTTGAACTTTTAATGAACTCTAGTAGGCACCAAGAAGGCAGACAAAATAAGAGAGAACTTAGAGACAAAGAACTAAGCAGAAGGTTATATCTGGGTGCAGAAAGTTTGTTTTGCATTGTGTTATTTTTGCTGACATGGGATTTATGGAGTATAAATAAAGTGAGGCGGAGGCTCTAGGTGCGGCCGCCATGTTCTCTGTTTGTCTTTGTCTCTTGTGTCTGTTCATTCTCCACCACCCCCGGCACGGGCCCCAAGATCAGATGGTTTTAGATGTGTGGTATTATTTCTGAGGGCTCTGTTCTGTTCCATTGGTCTATATCTCTGTTTTGGTACCAGTACCATGCTGTTTTGGTTACTGTAGCCTTGTAGTATAGTGTGAAGTCAGGTAGCATGATGCCTCCAGGTTTGTTCTTTTGGCTTAGCATTGTCTTGGCAATGCGGGCTCCTTTTTGGTTTCATATGAACTTTAAAGCAGTTTTTTTCCAATTCTGTGAAGAAACTCATTGGTAGCTTAACGGGGATGGCATTGAATCTATAAATTACCTTGGGCAGTATGGCCATTTTCACAATATTGATTCTTCCTATCCATGAGCATGGTATGTTCTTCTATTTGTGTCCTCTTTTATTTCACTGAGCAGTGGTTTGCAGTTCTCCTTGAAGAGGTACTTTACATTCCTTGTAGGTTGGATTCCTAGGTATTTTATTCTCTTTGAAACAGTTGTGAATGGGATTCATTCATGATTTGGCTCTCTGTCTGTTACTAGTGTATAAGAATGCTTGTGATTTTTACACATTGATTTAGTATCCTGAGACTTTGCTGAAGTTGCTTATCAGCTTAAGGAGATTTTGGGCTGAGACAATGGGGTTTTCTAAATATACAATCATGTCATCTGCAAACAGGGACAATTTGACTTCTTCTTTTCCTAACTGAATACCCTTTATTTCCTTCTTTTGCCTGATTGCCCTAGCCAGAACTTCTAACACTATGTTGAATAGGAGTGGTGAGAGAGGGCATCCCTGTCTTGTGCCAGTTTTCAAAGGGAATGCTTCCAGTTTTTGCCCATTCAATAAGATATTGGCTGTGGGTTTCTCATAAATAGCTCTTATTATTTTGAGATACGTTCCATCAATACTGAATTTATTGAGAGTTTTTAGCATGAAGGGCTGTTGAATTTTGTCAAAGGCCTTTTCTGTTTCTATTGAGATAATCATGTGGTTTTTGTCTTTGGTTCTGTTTATATGCTGGATTATGTTTATTGATTTGTGTATGTTGAACCAGCCTTGCATCCCAGGGATGAAGCCCACTTGATCATGGTGGATAAGCTTTTTGATGTGTGGCTGGATTCGGTTTGCCAGTATTTTATTGAGGATTTTTGCATTGATGTTCATCAGAAATATCAGTCTAAAATTTCCTTTTTTTTGTTGTATCTCTGTCAAGCTTTGGTATCAGGATGATGTTGGCATCGTAAAATGAGTTAGGGAGGAGTGTCTCTTTTCCTATTGATTGGAATAGTTTCAGAAGGAATGGTACCAACTCCTCCTTGTACCTCTGGTAGAATTCGGCTGTGAATTCATCTGGTCCTGGACTTTTTTTGGTTGGTAGGCTATTAATTATTGCCTCAATTTCAGAGCCTACTATTGGTCTATTCAGGGATTCAACTTCTTCCTGGTTTAGTCTTGGGAGAGTGTAAGTGTCTAGGAAATTATCCATTTCTTCTAGGTTTCTTCTAGGTTTTCTAGTTTATTTGCATAGAGGTATTCTCTGATGAAGCTTGTATTTCTGTGGGGTCAGTGGTGATATCCCCTTTATCATGTTTTATTACATCTATTTGATTCTTCTCTCGTTTCTTCTTTATTAGTCTTGCTAGCCCGGATTCATTGATTTTTTGGAAGGTTTTTTATGTCTCTATCTCCTTCAATTGTGCTCTGATCTTAGTTATTTCTTGCCTTCTGCTAGCTTTTGAATGTGTTTGCTCTTGCTTCTCTAGTTCTTTAAATTGTGATGTTAGGGTGTCAATTTTAGATCTTTCCTGCTTTCCCTTGTGGGCATTTAGTGCTATAAATTTCCCTCTACACACTGCTTTAAATGTGTCCCAGAGATTCTGGTATGTTGTATCTTTGTTCTCATTGGTTTCAAAGAGCATCCTTATTTCTGCCTTCATTTTGTTATGTACCCAGTAGTCATTCAGGAGCAGGTTATTCAGTTTCCATGTAGTTGAGCAGTTTTGATTGAGTTTCTTAGTCCTGAGTTCTAGTTTGATTGCACTGTGGTCTGAGAGACAGTTTGTTGCAATTTCTGTTCTTTGACATTTGCTGAGGAGTGCTTTACTTCCAATTATGTGGTCAATTTTGGAATAAGTGAGATGTGGTGCTGGGAAGAATGTATATTCTATTGATTTGGGGTGGAGAGTTCAGTAGATGTCTATCAGGTCCACTTGGTGCAGAGTTGAGTTCAATCTTGGATATCCTTGTTAATTTTTTGTCTCGTTGATCTATCTAACGTTGACAGTGGGGTGTTAAAGTCTCCCATTATTATTGTATGGGAGTCTAAGTCTCTTTGTACGTTTCTAAGGAGTTTCTTTATGAATCTGGGTGCTCGTGTATTGGGTGCATATATATTTAGGATAGTTAGCTCTTCCTGATGAATTGATCCCTTTACCATTATGCAATGGCCTTCTTTGTCTCTTTTGATCTTTGATGGTTTAAAGTCTGTTTTATCAGAGACTAGGATTGCTACCCCTGCTTTTTTTTGTTTTCCATTTGCTTGGTAGATCTTCCTCCATCCCTTTATTTTGAGTCTATGTATGTCTCCACATGTGAGATGGGTCTCCTGAATACAGCAAACTGATGGCTCTTGACTCTTTATCCAATTTGCCAGTGTGTGTCTTTTAATTGGACCATTTAGTCCATTTACATTTAAGGTTAATATTGTTATGTGTGAACTTGATCCTGTCATTATGATATTACCTGGTTATTCTGCCCCTAGTTGATGCAGTTTCTTCCTAGCATCGATGGACTTTACATTTTGACATGTTTTTGCAATGGTTGGTACCTGATGTTCCTTTCCATGTTTCGTGCTTCCTTCAGGATCTCTTGTAGGGCAGGCCTGGTGGTGACAAAATCTCTAAGCATTTGCTTGTCTCTAAAGAATTTTATTTCTCCTTCACTTATGAAACTTAGTTTGGCTGGATATGAAATTTTGGGTTGTAAATTCTTTCCTTTAAGAACATTGAATAGGCCGGGTGCGGTGGCTCAAGCCTGTAATCCCTGCACTTTGGGAGGCTGAGACAGGTGGATCATGAGGTCAGGAGATCGATACCTTCCTGGCTAACACGGTGAAACCCCATCTCTACTAAAAAAAATACAAAAAAAAAAAAAAAAGAAACTAGCCAGGCGAGGTGGTGGGCGCCTGTAGTCCCAGCTTGTTGGGAGGCTGAGACAGGAGAATGGCGTAAACCCGGAAGGCGGAGCTTGCAGTGAGCCAAGATCTGGCCACTGCACTCCAGCCTGGGCGACAGAGCAAGACTCCACCTCAAAAAAAAAAGAAAAGAAAAGAAAAGAAAGAAAGAACGTTGAATATTGGCACCCACTCTCTTCTGGCTTGGAGAGTTTCTGCTGAAAGATCTGCTGTTAGTCTGATGGGCTTCCCTTTGTGTGTAACCTGACCTTTCTCTCTGGCTGCCCTTAACATTTTTTCCTTCAATTCAACTTTGGAGAATCTGACAATTATGTGTCTTGGACCTGCTCTTCTCGAGGAGTATCTGTGTGGCATTTTCTGTATTTCCTGAATTTGAATGTTGGCCTGCCTTACTAGGTTGGGGAAGTTCTCCTGGATAATATCCTGCAGAGTGTTTTCCAACTTGGTTCCATTTTCCCCATCACTTTCAGACACACCAATCAGATGTAGATTTGATCTTTTCACAAAATCCCATATTTCTTGGAGGCTTTGTTCTTTTTACTCTTTTTTTCTCTACACTTCTCTTCTCCCTTCATTTCATTCATTTGATCTTCAATCGCTCATACTCTTTTTTCCAGTTGATCGAGTTGGTTACTTTACTGAGGCTTGTGAATTTGTCACATAGTTCTCGTGTTATGGTTTTCATCTCTATCAGTTCTTTTAAGGTCTTCTCTGCATTGATTATTCTAGTTACCCATTCATCCATTCTTTTTTCAAGGTTTTTAGTTTCTTTGTGCTGGGTACGTAGTTCCTCCTTTAGCTCTGAGAAGTTTGATCGACTGAAACCTTCTTCTCTCAACTCGTTAAAGTCATTCTCCATCCAGCTTTGTTCCATTGCTGGCAATGAGCTGCGTTCGTTTGGAGGGAGACATGCACTCTGATTTTTTGAATTTCCAGCTTTTCTGCACTGCTTTTTCCCCATCTTTGTGCCATTATCTGCCTTTGGTCTTTGATGATGGTGACATACTGATGGGGTTTTGGTGTGGGTGTCCTTTCTGTTTGTTAGTTTTCTTTCTAACAGTCAGGACCCTCAGCTATAGGTCTGTTGGAGTTTTCTTGAGGTCCACTCCAGACCCTGTTTGGGTGGGTATCAGCAGCGAAGGCTGCAGAAGATAGAATATTGCTGAACAGCAAGTGTTGTTGATTCTTGCTCTGGAAGCTTCATCTCAGGGGTGTACCCCACCGTGTGAGGTGTGAGGTGTGAGTCTGCACCTAGTGGGGGATGTCTCCCAGTTAGGCTACTCAGGGGTCAGGGACCCACTTGAGCAGGCAGTCTGTCCATTCGCAGCTCTCAATCTCCGTGCTGGGAGATCCACTACTCTCTTCAAAGGCGTCAGAGAGATTTACCTCTGCTGAGGTTTCTGCTGCTTTTGGTTTAGCTATGCCCTGTCCCCAAAGGAGGAGTCTACACAGGCAGGCTGGTCTGCTTGAGCTGCGGTGGACTCCACCCAATTCGAGCTTCCCGGCAGCTTTGTTTACCTACTTAAGCCTCAGCAATGGTGGACGCTCCCCAAGCCTCACTGCCACCTTGCCGTTAGATCTCAGACTGCTGTGCTAGCAATGAGGTAGGCTCTGTGGGCATGGGACCCTCTGGGCCAGGTGTGGGATATAATCTCCTAGTGTGCCATTTGCTAAGACCCTTGGTAAAGCACAGTATTAGGGTGGGAGTTACCCGATTTTCCAGGTGTTGTGTGTCTCAATTTCCTTTGGCTATGCAAAGGAATTCCCTTCCCCCTCGTGCTTCCCAGGTGAGGCGATGCCTCACCCTGCTTCAGCTCTCGCTGGTCGGGCTGCACCCATGGACCAGCGCCAGCTGTCCGACACACCCCAGTGAGATGAACCCAGTATCTCAGTTGAAAATGCAGAAATCACCCGTCTTCTGTGTGGCTCACGCTGGGAGCTGGAGGCTGGAGCTGTTCCTATTCAGCCATTTTGGGCGTGCCCCCCAGAGCCTCTCATTTTATAGGTGTTGGGCCTTGTATATGTCCTCACATGCAAAATAGGGCACAGGCAAAAATGTAGAGTCACATAACATGAGTGAAGGGCTTAGAAATATGTTACAGTGCACCCTGTGGACAGTACCAAGGCAAGAAAAATAACTCACATCAACTTGGTGAAAGGCCCAGCTAGGCCAGGCATGGTGGCTCATACCTGTAATCCCAGCACTTTGGGAGACTGAGGCGGGCGGATCACGAAGTCAGGAGTTCAAGACCAGCCTGGCCAACATGGTGAAACCCCGCGTCTACTAAAAATACAAAAACTAGTTGGGTGTGGTGGTGCGTGCCTGTAATCCTAGTTCCTCAGGAGATTGGGGCAGAAGAATCACTTGAACCCAGGAGGCAGAGGCTGGAGTGAGTGGAGATTGCACCATCAAGGTGCAGAGTCAAGCAATATGTCACACTCTCATCTGTGGGCTGGGCCAAGTAGGAAAGTGAAATCACTAAGGTGGTTAGCAGATGCATACAATGACACCTGCAGAAAAGTCCAGGAATTAGAGTAGAAATTCCATATATGTGTAGGTTCTAGGTATGAGTCAACACTTTCTGTATGTTGGGTCTAAGTATGTGAGTCATATATAAATGGTTGACAGAATGTCAGCAGGAGAGCCACAATTTCTTCTGCAGGTTTGTCCTTTCAGTGAAGTCACAGACTCATATGTGTGCTGTATCTTGCTCTGAGAGTCACCAGTTCACCTGTAGTCCAGATCCACACAAGAGTCAATTATTCAACTTTTGACAGTCTCTGTGTCTGACATTCAGAATCTCAACAGTGAGATGTGTTTATGGGAGAATGACAATTTTTACTGTTGCCTGGGTGTGCATTCAAAACACAAAATCTTACCCATGTGCTATGTTCTCTTATGATACAGTTTCACTTAAGGATTTATACAATATGTAAGAGTGGCAATCCTCTGTGACCTTTGTCCAAGAAGATCCAGAATCTTTCCTGTGGTTCCAAGCCCAGATATGAGCATCAACATCTATCCAATTGGTTTAGTCCAGATAGAAGAGTCCTCACTTTTTAACAAGGTGGGTTTAGAAATGAATCACTGCTGGGCATGGTGGTTCACGCCTGTAATCCCAGCCGAAGTGGGTGGATCACGAGGTCAGGATTTTGAGACCAGCCTGGCCAACATGGTGAAACCCTGTCTCTACTCAAAATACAAAAATTAGCTGGGTGTACTGGCAGGTGCCTGAAATCACAGCTACTCAGGGGGTTGAGGCAGGAGAACTGCTTGAACCCAGGAGGCAGAGGTTGCAGTGAGCCAAGATTGCATCACTGCACTCTAGCCTGGGTGACAGAGCAAGACTCTGTCTCAAAAAAAAAAAAAAAAAAAAAGAATCACCATCCAAATTGTGGCCAGATGTTCACTGATGACAGTCACAATTCCAATTGTGAACTACATTCGTGTGTGATTCAGGACCTCACCAGTGGGCTCTGTCCATGTGTGAGGGTGACAATTTTAAAGATTGGTGGGCTGTGTATAGAACACAATCACACCTGTGTGATGGGGCCCTGTTATGACATTCTCTGTAACATATTAGGGCTTTATATATGTCAGAGAGTGAGATTTGTACAGAAAGAAGACTTCTTCATTTTCCTAAGCCTATCTAGGAGCAACATTATCCTACTGCCTTCTTCGAGGTATGACAGTCATCATTACATCTTTGTGCTTGGCCACGATATATGTCACAATCCTACCCGTGTGTAGTGAGCAAGCACAAGAGTGACATTAACTCTATGCTGGGCCAGGGGTATGTCACAATCTTCCCTGAGAGCATGGACCAGGAAGGAGAGTCACATCACTGGGCGTTTGACCTCAGTGATTGGTGAAGACACATATTGCAATGACTTCTGTAGACAGGGTCCAGGATGAAGACTTACATCATCTGGGTGTTGGCCGCAGGCATATGTCACAATAGCCTAAGTGGGAAGAATACAAGCAAGAGAGTTACATAACTTAGGCCCAACAATATGTCACAATACACCTACGGGCATCACCAAGAAGAGGAGACTCACATCACCTGAGGGCAAGGCCCAGTGATATGTCACAATGCCTCCTGTGGGCTGTATCAAGGCAGAATAGAGTGACATTACCAAAGGTCGGTCGGTGTCCCCTAATATGTCACTGGGTACTGGGCCTAGGTGAGAGTCAAATAACTCAGATGCTGGGTAGAGGCACATGTCACAATCACACCTATAAGAAGGTCCTTTGGTGACATTAAAAATGACAAGGTCTTTAGTCAAGGAATAAGACTCAACATCTCCTGCAAGTTGGGTCTAAGTACAAGAAGTCACAATCTCAATGGTGGAATGGATTTGTGCATGAGAGCCTCAATTTATCTTGTAAACCCTGTGCCTTGGTGAAGTTACAGCCACAAAGGTGTGCTGAATTTTGGTTAAAGAGTCACCAACCCAACTGTGGACAGAATCCACACAGAGTCCATTTTCCAACTGCCTCCCAATGTGAGATTCAGAACCTCAGAAGAGGGTTGTGTTTATTTAAGCGAATGACAATCTTAGCTGTTGACTGGGTGTGAATATGAGTGTCACAATCTCACCTGTGTGTTTGGCCCTGTCAAGACACTCTCTGTATCACTTGAGGGCTTTATATGGTATGCATGAGTCACAATCTGCTCTGAGATTTTTGTGGTGCTATGGACCTACGATCTTATGTGGCTCTGAGTATGAGAGTCAACATTCTCCAATTGGCTGGGTCCAGAGAGGAGAGTCCTCACCTGCCTATGAGCTGGGTTTAGAAATGAGTCACCATCTCAACTGTGGTCAGATGTTCACATATGATATCACAGTCTTAACTGTGGACTGCATCTGCACATGAGAATCACGAACTCCTCAGTGGGTTCTGTCTCTGTGTCATAGTGCTAATTCTAAAAATTGACAGAGTGTGCTTACAAGAAACATGATCTAATCTGTTTGCTTTGTCCTTTGATGACACTCTCTGTACCATCTGAGGGCTTTATACAATATGCAAGAGCATAGTAATTCTCTATAACCTTCAAACAGAGAGAAGACCCAGGATTTTACTCCTTTTTCTAAGTTGAGCTGTGAGAGACAGTATCTCTTCCACTGGCTGGTACAAGGTATTAGAGTCATCATCACCCCTGTGAGCTGGACTAAGATATACGTTACTAACCTAATTGTTGACAGAAAGTACCCAGAACTGTCACATCACCTGGATGCTGGGCCAATGATATGGAAAATTTTCCCTGAGGGCACTGATCAGGCAGGAGAGTCACATCACCAGAGTTCTCAACCAATGGTATGTTACCATTTCTTCCTAAAAGTAATGCACATACAGGAGACACATCGCCTGGTGGCTGGACCCTGGACTATGTCACAATCTTTCCTGCAAGCAGGGAACAGGTAGAAACGGAGTCACATTTTTTATGTAATGGATGCAGATACATGTCACAAGAACCCCTGTGGAGAGGGCTGAGGCAGGGCCTCCCATTGTTTAGGTGTTTGGCACAGGGAAATGTCACAATACCAAAAAATGTGGTTCTCAGGCAGAGCAGAAAAGTCACATTGCCTAAGTGCTGGTTCCAGTGATATGTCACAATCTTTCCTTTTGGCAGGATCTGGGAAGAAGAGGATTCACATAACATAGGTGATGAAGAAAAATGTGTGTCCTAATATACCCATGAGCAGGGCCTATGTGTTAGAGTTGCGTCAGCTATATGCTGAATGCAGTGATACATCAAAATATACAATTTGTGCAGGGCTCAGCAGGAGAGAGTATCATAACCTAGGTGTCAGTCTCAGTGATACATTGCAATATTTTCCTTTTATTTTTTTTTCTTGAGACAGAGTCTCACTCTGTCACCCAGGCTGAAGTGCAATGGCATGATCTTGGCTCACCACAACCTCCACTTCTTGAGTTCTCACTTACAAGTGGGAGGTAAATAATGAGAACACATGGACACACAGAGGGGAACAGCACACACTGGGGCTTTTCAGAGGGTGGAAAGTTGGAGGAGGAAAAGGATCAGGAAAAATAACTAATGGGTACTAGGCTTAATCTTTACAACAAACCCCCATGACACATGTTTACCAATGCAACAAACGTACACTTGTACCCCTGAACTTAAGTTTTTTTAAAAGACCTATTTGTATGTTTTAAAGAAGAATCAGCCAGTATTTTCAAAGACGGTTTTGTTTATAAAATGTAATCTGCCACTTGTCTAGGAAATATTTTTATATATTTTTTAAAAAGCACAAAGCTGAAGGCATCACAGTGTCTGACTTCAAAATTTGCTACACGGCTATTGTAACCAAAACAGCATTGTACTCACATAAAAACAAACACATAGTCAATGTGCCCAATAAGCTCAGAAACAAATTTATGCACCTAAAGCCAACTAGTTTTTAACAATGGTAGTGGGAACACACTTTGGGGAAAAGACAATCTCTTCAACAAATGGCAGGAAAAATCAAATATCTATACACAGAAGAATATAACTAGATCCCTACCCCCATTATATACAAAAATCAACTCAAGATGAATTAAGGACTCAAAGTAATACCACAAAATATGAAACTATTAAACAGAAACATAGAAAAAATGTTTTAAAACATTAGACTGGGAAATAATTTTTAAAATAAGACTTCAAAAGCATAGGAAACAAAAGCAAAACTAAGCGAATGAGATTACATCAAGCTAAAATGCTTTTGCATATAAAAGGAAACAACTATGAGGGTGAAGAGACAATCTAAAAAATGAAGGAAAATATGTACAAACTATACATATGACAAGGAGTTAATATTCATAATTGTCTTAGAAACTTTGAAATTCTAAAATAAAACATAATCTATTAAAAATATGTAGATGTTAACAGGCATTTATCAAAAAAAGACGTATGAATGGCTAACAGGTACATAAAAAGATGCTCAACATAAACTAATCACCAGGTAAATACAAACCCAAATTACAAGATACAACCTAACTCCTATTAGAATGGCTATAATTAAAAAAATAAAACAAGTACTAATGAGGATGTAATAAAGAGGAAACACATATACACTGTTGGCGGGAGTGTAAATATTTATGACCATTGTAGAAAACAGTATGGAGGTTCCTCAAATAATTAAAAATAGAGCTACTATATGACCCAGCAATGTTACTACTGGGTATATATCTTTTTTCTTTCTTTGAGACGGAGTCTCGTTGTTTCCCTCAGGCTGGAGTGAAGTGGCACAATCTCGGCTCACTGCAACCTCCACCTCCTGGGTTCAGGTGGTTCTCCTGCCTCAGCCTCCTGAGTAGCTGGGACTACAGGCATGTGCCACCACGGCTGGCTAATTTTTGTATTTTCAGTAGAAGCAGGTTGTCACCATATTGGCTGGGCTGGTCTCGAACTCCTGACCTCACGATCAGCCAGCCTCAGTCTCCCAAAGTGCTGGAATTACAGGTGTGAGCCACTGTGCTCAGCCACTACTGCGTATATATCTAAAAAAAAAGAAAATCTATGTTTCAAAAAGATATTTGCATACCCATGTTTATTGTAGCACTATCTATAAAAGCTAAGATATAGAATCAATTCAAATGTATAGCGACAGATAAATGAATGAAGAAAAAAGGCCGGGTCTGGTGGCTCACACCTGTAATCCCAGCACTTTAGAAGGCCGAGGTGGGCAGAGGTCAGGAGTTCGAGACCAGCCTGACCAACATGCAGAAACCCCATCTCCACTAAAAATACAAAATTAGTCAGGCGTGGTGGCACATGCCTGTAATCCCAGCTACTTGTGAGGCTGATGCAGGAGAATCGCCTAAACCCGGGAGGCAGAGGTTGCAGTGAGCCGAGATCATGCTGTTGCACTCCAGCTTGGGTAACAAGAGGAAGACTTTGTCTCAAAAAAAAAAAAAAAAAAGGAAAAAAGAAAATGTGGTATACATACACAATACAATACTACTCAGTAATTAAAAAAAAATTATGCCAGGTGCTGTGGCTCACATCTGTAATCCCAACATTTTGGGAGGCTGAAGTGGGTGGACTGCCTGAGTTCAGGAGTTTGCAACCAGCCTGGGCAACACAGTGAAACCCCGTCTCTACTAAAATACAAAAAATTAGCTGGGCATGGAGGCGGCACCTGTAATCCCAGCTACTTGGGAGGCTGAGGCAGGAGAATTCCTTGAACCTGGGAGGCAGAGGTTGCAGTGAGCCAAGATTGTACCACTGCACTCCAGCCTGGGCGACAGAGTAAGACTCCATCTCAAAAAAAAAAAAAAAAAAAAATTCTACTATTTGCAACAACGTGGGTGGACCTCGAGGATATCATGTTAAGTGAAATGTCATATACAGAAAGACAAATACTTCATGATCTCATAATTTTACTCATACAAGGACTCTGAAAAAAAGGGTTTCTAGAAGCAAAGAATACAACAGGTGTCACCAGAGACTAAAGTGGGAGGATGGGAAGAGGTTACTTAACAAATATTAAGTTACAATTAGATAAGAAGAGTAAGTTCTGGTTTTCTATTACACAGTAGGATGACAATGATGAATAAAAAGTGTTGCATACTACAAAATAGTTAGCAAAGGACAGATGTGGTGACACATGACTGTAATTCCTACAGTGTGAAAGACTGAGACAAGAGAATTTCTTGAAGTCAGAAGTTCAAGACCAGCCTGAACAACATGAGACCTTGTCTCTACAAAAAAAAAAAAGACATGGCATGGTGGCATGTTTTTGTATCCCCAGCTACTAGGGAAGTTGAAGTGGAAAGATAGCCTGTGAGTTTGAGGTTATAGTGAGCTATGATTGCACCACTACACTCCAGTCTGGGTGACAGAACAAGAGTCTGTATATAAACAAATAAATAAATGATAAGGTTGGGCGTGTGGGCTCCAGACTGAAATCTCAGCACTTTGGGAGGCCAAGGTGGCTGAATCACTTGAACCCAGAAATTCAAGTACAGTATGGCCAATGTGGCAAAATCCCATCTCCAATAAAAATACAAAAATTAGCCAGGTGCGGTGGCTCACGTCTGTAGTCTCAGCACTTTGGGAGGCTGAGGAGGGCGGATCACCTGGGGTCAGGAGTTCGAGAGCAGCCTGTCCAACATGGTGAAACCCCATCTCTACTAACACTACAAAGATTAGGTGGGTGTGTTGGCTCACCCCTGTAATCCCAGCTACTTGGGAGGCTGAGGCAGGAGAATCTCTTGAACCTGGGAGGCAGAGGTTGCAGTGAGACAAGATAGCACCATTGCACTCCAGCCTGGGCGACTGAGCGTGAGACTACGTCTCAGAAAAAACAAAAACAAAACAAACACAAAACAAACAAAAAAAAAACCCCACCAAAAACAAAAATTAGCTGGAAATGGTGACAAATGCCTGTAATCCAAGCTACTCAGGAGGCTGAGGCACAAGAATCGCTTGAACCCAGGAGGCAGAGTTTGCAGTGAGCCGAGATCGCACCACTGCCCTCCAGCCTCAGGAACAAAGTGAGACTCTCAAAAAAAGAAAAAGAAAAAGAGGTCTGGTGCGGTGGCTCATGCCTGTAATCCCAGCACTTTGGGAGGCGGAGGTGGCTGGATCACCTGAGGTCAGGAGTTCCAGAGCAGTCTGGCCAACATGATGAAACACCGTATCTACTAAAAATTCAAAACTTAGCCAGGAGTGGTGGTGTGCACCTGTAATCGCAGCTAATCAGGAGACAGAGGGAGGAGAATCACTGGAACCCAGGAGGCAGAGGTTGCAATAAGCCAAGATTGTGCCACGGCACTCCAGCCTGGGTGACAGAGCAAGATTCCACCTCAAAAAAAAAAAAAAAAAAAAAAAAGAAAAGAAAAATAAAAAGAAATGAACTAAGACTTTAACATAAAATCTGTAACTGTAAAACTCCTAGAACAAAACAAAAGGGGGAAGCTTCATGACAATGGGTTTTGGCAATGATTTTGGGAATACAACATCAAAAGATCAGGCAACAAAAGTAAGAGGATAGCCAGGCACAGTGGTTCACATCTGTAATTCCAGCACTTTGGGAGGCCGAGGCAGGTGGATCACTTGAGGCCAGGAATTCGAGACCAGCCTGGGCAACATGGTGAAACCCCATCTCTACCAAAAATAAAACCATGTTTTATTTTTAAAACATGGTCGGGCATGGTGGTGCACACCTATAATCCCAGCTACTCAGGAGGCTGAGGTAGGAGAACCACTTGAAGTCGGGAGGCGGAGGTTGCAGTGAGCCAAGATCACCCCACTGCATTCCAGCCTGGGTGGCAGAGTGAGACTCTGTCTCAAAACAACAACAACAAAAAGTAAGAGCATATACATGACACTAAATCAGTGTATTCAAAATATCCCATAGTCAAGGCAAAACATGGAATAGATATTTGTACATTCTTGCACAGTATTACTCACAAAAGATAACAACTGGAAGCAAATGTCCCTTTACAAATGAGTAGATTAAACAAATGCAGCATATACATACAATAGGATATTATTCAGTCTTTTGAAATAGGGTCATCTCAGCCTGACCAACATGGTGAAACCCCGTATCTACTAAAAATACAAAAATTAGCTGGACGTAGTGATGCGTGCCTGTAATCCCAGCTACTCAGGAGGCTGAGGCAGGAGAATTGCTTGAACCCAGGAGGTGGAGGTTGTAGTGAGCCAAGATTGCACCACTACACTCCAGCCTGGGCGATAGAGTGAGATCCCATCTCAAAAAAAAAAAAAAAAAAAAAAGGTGTTAACTATAATACCTAGAAATGGGACATGTGTGGGATTGTTAACTTTATCTCTACATTCTTCTGCAACTGTAATTGTGACATAGACCTCTGCCCAGCACCTGAGTGACTTGACTCACCTGCCTGGTTTGCAGTCCACAGATCAGATTGTGACATATTGCTGAATCCACCACCTAGGTTGTGTGATTTGTACTTCTGCCTCGGTATTGCCCACAGAGGGCATTGGGATATATTGCTGGGCCCCGTAACTTGATTATGTGACTCTCCTGCCTTTGCCCTGCCTTCATGGGCCATTGTGACATATTGCTATGTCCAATATCCAGGTGATGTAACTCTCCTTCCTGGGTCCTGCCTACAGGAAGCATTATGACCTATCTGTGTACCCATCACACAGGCAATGTGACTCTCTCTTTCTACCAGGTCCCTGTTCACAGAAAAGATTGCTACCTGTCACTGGGCTTGGCACCTAGCTGATGTGCCTCTTCTCTTCTACCTAGGTTCTGCTCACAGTGTAGATAGTGACATAATGCTGGGCCAAACACCAAGGTGATGTTACATTTTTGTCTTGGCTCTTTCCTCATCATGCATTGTGACATATTGTCAGGCTCAGAACCGAGGTGATATGTGCCTTCTTCCTGAACCCTGCCCACAGCAGACATAGTGACATATCTGTGAACCCATCATCTGCATGATGTGACTCTCTTACTTAGGTTTTGCCTATAGGAGAGATTGCAACATATCTCTGGACCTAGCACCTAGATTATGTAACTCTTTTCTTGCCATTGCCATGCTCCCATAAAAGAGAGTGACTTTTCCCTGGGATCAGCACACAAGGAATGTAATACTTCTGCCTGGTTCTGTTCAAAGGGGTTATTGTTACATATCTCTGGGCCCATTACCTAGATGATGTGACTCCTCTTCTTCCTGGGACCTGTCCACAGTGGGGATTGTGATGTATCACTTGGTTTAGCACCTATGTGATGTGACTCTTTTCTCATGTTTTGGCCCTGCCCCCTGGGTGGTTGTGATATGTAGCTGAGCCCAGCTCTCAGGTTATGTGATCTTTCTCTTCTTCCTGAGCCCCTACCCACAGGGGTCATTGTGACATGTCTCTGAGCCTCTCACCTAGATGATGTGACTTTTCTGCCACGAGTCTTCCCTCAAAGGGACTGTGACATTTCTGGACCCAGAACTTAGGTGATATGACTCTCTTCTACTGTTTGGACTCTGCACAAAATATGACCCCCCCCCCTTTTTTTTTAGATGGAGTCTCACTCTATTGCCCAGGGAGAGTGCAATGGTTCACTGAAACCTCCGTCTCCTGGGTTAAAGTGATTCTCCTGCCTCAGTCTCCTGAGTAGCTGGGATTACAGGTGCCTGCCACCACGCCTGGCTAATTTTTGTATTTTTAGTAGAGATGGATATGCGCCATGTTGGCCAGGGTGGTCTCGAACTCCTGAACTCAGGTGATCTGCCTGCCTCAACCTCCCAAAGTCCTGGGATTACAGGGGTGAGCCACTGCACCTGGCCCCAAAATGGGACTTTTTTATTTTTATTTTTTGAGCCAGATGTCTCCATGCTAGAGTGTAGTGGCACCGTCTCGGCTCACTGCAATCTCTGCCTCCTGGGTTCAAGCAATTCTCCTGCCTCAGCCTTCCAAGTAACTGGGATTACAGGCATGTACCAGCATGCCTGGCTAATTTTGTGTTTTTACTAGAGATGGCGTTTCACTGTGTTGGTCATGCTGGTCTCGAACTCCAGACCTAAGGTGATCCACCCATCTCGGCCTTCCAAAGTGTAGGGATTACAGGTGTGAGCCACCATACCGGGCCTAAGTTTTGTATTTTTAGTAGAGATGGGATTTCACCATGTTGGCCAGGATGGTCTCAGTCTCCTGACCTCGTGATCTGCCTGCCTCAGCCTCACAAAGTACTGGGATTACAGGTGTGAGCCACCACTCCTGGCGTGACTTATTTTTGTTTTTGTTTTTTTGTGCCTGGTCTCTGCATACATTGTGTATTGTGACATATAGTTGGGTCCAACACCTAGGTACCATGAGTCTCCTGCATGAGCTCTGTTCAGAAAGGTGTTATGACATATTATTTTTTCATCACTTAAGTGTTGTGACTGTCCTTTATTAACTAGAAACTGCCACAAAGAACGATTGTGAAATATCACTGGACCCAGCACCTAGGAGATGTGACTCTACTTTTTTCCTGTGTATTGGGTATTGTGATACATTGCTGGGCCCAGCACCTAGGGGATGGGAAGCTCCTTTCTTGACCCCACCCACAGGGCCTTTGTGACAAATCTCTGCATCCATAACCTAAATATGTGACTCCTCTATTCTGCCTGTGCCCTGCTCGCAGGGAAGATGGTGACATTTTGCTAAGTGCAGTGTATCTTGTGCTGACCTCCTATCTCATCCTGTAACTACAAATGCCTAACCTGGGGATGCAGCCCAGTAGGTCTCAGCTTCATTTTACCCAGCCACTTTTTGAGATGGAGTTGCTCTGGTTTGAATGCCTCTCATATTAAGATCCACTATAAAATTATGAAAAAAAATCTATTTGAATTATAGTGAATAAGAAGTGGAAGAATTAGGATGGGCTATTTTGAAAGAAGTAGGAATAGTTATATTTGTGTTATTAGTTTTCTATTAACCTCCATTTGTAACTTATGAATAAACATCTTGTTTTACTCTGTCTAGTTTAAACAGATACACTTGATAATAAAAGGGGTCACTGCTGTGAAGGGAAAATAAATCTCGTGATCTGAAAATTACTAGGCCACTGGAAAAGTGAATCTGAGAGTGATGTCAGGCAAACCTGACTTCCATTTTATTTCTAAACAAGATAGTCTCAAAGATTTAAAAAAGCTACATACCTTCTTCACAATTTGCCCACAAAGACATTTCTTATGTGAAAAAATGACAGACAGAACTCACAGTCATCCCTCTGAGACTTGCCTGAGACATATGAATATCTGATTGCCTCCTCTGCCCTACTGCTAATTTATTTCATATTTTTTAGATAGAGTCTCACTCTGTCATCCAGGCTGGAGTACAGTGGTGCGATCTCACCTTACTGCAACCTCCACCTCTCAGGTTCAAGTGATTCTCCTATCTCAGACCCCCAGTAGCTGGGATTACAGGTGCCCACCACGATGCCCAGCTAATTTTTGTGTTTTCAGTGGAGACAAGATTTCACCATGTTGGCCGGGCTGGTCTTGAACCCCTGACCTCAAGTGATCCATCCACCTCAGCCTCCCAAAGTGCTGGGATTACAGACGTGAGCCACTATGCCTGGCCCCTATTGTTAATTTAGAAATGCAGATTCACTGAGCCAGACTAAATTGTGTATTCAGTGGAAGGCTGATCAAGGACTCCAAAGAATTTATCCTTTTGTCTTTTATTTACTTATGACCTGGCAGCCCTAATCTCAAATTGACCCCCCTTAACAGGTGAAACCAATGTACATTTTATACATTTTGATTGATGTCTTATGTCTTCTTTCTTTCTTTTAAGATAGTCTCACTCTGTCACCCAGGCTGGAGTGCAGTGGTGTGATCTTGGCTCACTGCAGCCTCCACCTCCCAAGTTCAAGCAATTTTCCTGTGTCGGACTCTGAGTAGCTGGGATGACAGGCATATGCCAAAAAACTCAGCTAATTTGTCTTCTTAAAATGTATAAAAGTAAGCTGTACCCTGACCACCTTGGGTACATGTCACCAGGACCTCCTGAGGCTGCGTCACGGGCTCATCCTTAACCTTGGAAAAATAAGCTTTCTACATTGAGACTGTCTCAGATAACTTTTGGTTTACACAGCCAAGGCCCTGCTAGCTGGTCACTACTGCACCCTAGACTGAAGTACCACCAGTGCAGGAACTCTGGTTCCATGATAACGGTTGTTTCATTTGAATGGCACATGGGCAGATGTGTACCTGAGACTGAGACTGCAGCAGTGAACTCCTAGGGGATATGGGATGTTGCAAGCACCAGTTTCCAGCTGGTCTAGGGAATCTAGACAGCCTGGACAATCTTTCTTGTGACTGTTTAAAGTTTTTTTTGTTGTTGTTGTTGATTTGAGATGGCATCTTGCTTTGTTGCCCAGGCTAGAGTTCAGTGGCAGGATCTCGGGTCACTGCAACCTCTGCCTCCCAAGTTCAAGTGATCCTCCGGCCTCAAACCCCTAGTAGCTGGTATTATGGACACATACGACCATACCCGGCTAATTTTTGTATTTTTAGTAGAGATGGGGTTTCGCAATGTTGGCCAGACTGGTTTCGTGTGGCTCACACCTGTAATCCCAGCACTTTGGGAGGCCAAGGTGTGCAGATCACCTGAGGTCAGGAGTTCGAGACTCCTGACTAAATACCTCTTGGTCTGGGTAGACACTTTCACTGGATGGGTAGAGGTCTTTCCCATAGGGTTTGAAAAAGGCCACTGCCATCATTTCTTCCCTTCTGTAAGACATAATTCCTCAGTTTGGCCTTCCCGCCTCTATATAGTCCAATAATGGACCAGCCTTTATTAGTCAAATCACCCAAGCAGTTTTTCAGGCTCTGGGTATTCTGTGGAACCTTCATACCCCTTACTGTCCTCAATCTTCAGGAAAGGTAGAACAGACTAATGATCTATTAAAAACACACCTCACCAGACTCAGTCTCCAACTTAAAAAGGAGGTCTCCGTCAAGGATAGAGCTCCAAACTCACCACCAACCAAGCAAGTAATTACGCCGAACCCCCTTGGGCACTTTCTAATTGGATGTCCTGGGTCCTCCCAATTCTTAGTCCTTTAATACTTGTTTTTCTCCTTCTCTTACTTGGATCTTATGTCTTCTGTTTAGTTTTTTAATTCATACAAAACCACATCCAGGCCATCACCTGCAACAAATCCTCCTCTAACCACCCCACAATATCACCCCTTACCACAAAATCTTCCTTCAGCTTAATCTCTTCCACTCTAGGTTCCCACTCTGCCCCAATCCCACTCAAAACAGCCCTGAGAGACATCACCCATTATCCCTCCATACCACCCCCCAAAATTTTTGCTGCTCCAACATTTCAACACTATTTTGTTTTATTTTTCTTATTAATATAAGAAGATAGGAATGTCAGGCTTCTGAGCCCAAGCCTGCACATATTCATCCAGATGACCCAAAGCAAGTGAAGAATCACAAAAGAAGTAAAAATGGCTGGTTCCTGCCTTAACTGATGACATTACCTTGTGAAATTCCTTTTCCTGGCTCACCCTGGCTCAAAAGCTCCCCTACTGAGCACCTTGTGACTCTCACCCCTGCCAACCAGAAAACAACCCCCTTTGACTGTAATTTTCCACTACCTACCCAAATCCTATAAAATGGCCCCACCCCATCTCCCTTTGCTGACTCTTTTTTTGGATTCAGCCGGCCTGCACCCAGGTGATTAAAAAGCTTTGCTCACACAAAGCCTGTTTGGTGGTCTCTTCACACGGACACGTGTGACAGTAACACTTCTGCCTAGGGTAATTGTGATATGTTCCTGTGCCCATCACCGAGATAATGTGACTCTTCTCTTTTTCTGAGACCTTCCTATGGTGGGGATTGTGACATATTGCTTGGCCCAGCACCTATGTGATGATTCTCCTTTCATAGCAGAGACTTGCCACCTTGGGTGGTTGTGACTTTGGGCCCAGTCCCTGGATTATGTGACTCTTTTCAGCTCTACCTACAAGAAGCACTGGGAAATATCTTTGGACCCCTCGATTAGGTGATGTGACTCCCCTTCCTGGGCTCTTTCCTCAGGAGGTATTGTGACATATTCCTGGACCAAGGACCTAGGTAATGTAACTCCTTTCTAGTGCTTGGACTCTACCCAAGGAGAGACTGTAATGTATCACTGAATCCACACCTAGGTTATGTGATTTTCCTCTTTTGACTGAGTCTTGCATAAATTGTGTATTGTGACAAATAACTGAGTCTAAAACCTAGGTGATGAGACTCTTCTGCATGGACCCTGCCTACAGGGGTATTATGACATATCTTTTTTTATACTGCCTAGGTGATGTGACTTTGTGTGTGTGTGTCCCGGCCCTGCCAAAAGTGGGGATCATAACATATCACTAAATTTAGCACCAAGGTGTTATGACTCTCCTTGTTTGCGTGGGCCCTGTGTATACTTGGTACTGTGACCTATGTCTGAGACAAACACCTAGGGCGTGAGAGCCTCCTGCCTGGGTCCTGCCCACAAGGAGCCTTTCGGCTTATCTCTGCATCCATCAACTAGGAGATGTGACTCTTCTGTCTGGATTCTACAAAAACAAGTGATCGTGACATATTATCAAACCCAGCAACTGGACAATGTGATTTTTTCTTCACTGCTTGAGCCCTGGCTATGCTGTGTATTGTGACATATGGCTAGGTCGAACATCAAGATAATGTGACTCTCCTGAATGGTCTCTGTCCACAGGAGTATTATGATATATCTTTACATTTAACACCTTGGTTATATGACTCTTTTGATCTCCCCTCTTGAATTAGGGATTGTGACATATCACTGAACCTAGCACCTAGGTGATGTGACTTTGTTTTATTGCCTGGGTTCTGCATTTTTTAAGTATTGTGACATGTCCCTAGCCACCACATCTAAAGAATTGGGAGGTACCTGCTTGTACTCTGCCTATGGGGGGCATTGTGGCATATCTCTGGGTCCATCAACTGCTTCATTTGACCCTCCTCTCCTACCCTTTCTTTGGCAATAGGAGAGACTGTGACATAACTCTGGAACCAGAACCTTGGTGATGTGACTCTTCTCCTCTGCTGAAGCCATGCCCACACAAGGGGAAGTGACTTATCACTGGGCCCAGCACACAGGTGCTATAATTCTTCTGCCTGGTTTTTGTACCCAGGAGTCATTGTAATCTACCTCTGGGCCCATCATTTAAATGATGTGACTATCCTTTTCTCCCTGAGCCGTATTCATAGGGAAAATAGTGACACATCTGTGGATTCTCACCTAAATGATGTGAGTCTCTTGCCTGGGCTCACCTCTCAAGGGAAATGTGACATATTACTGGATCAGTCACCTAGGTGATGTGGCTCTGACAAAGGAGAAATCGTGATGTACCACTGTTTCCAGCACCTCAGAGATTTGACTCTCCTGTTTTCATGATCCCTGTATTAACTGTATGGTGACATATGGCTTGATCCAACACCTAGGTTATGTGACTCTCTGCTTCTTCCTGAGCCATGCCAAAGAAGAGGATTGTGACATATCACTGGATCCAGCACGTAGATGATGTAAATCTTTTCTTTTGCTGAGCCATGCATATTTTTGGTATTGTGACATGTCACTGGACCCAACGCCTACAGGATTGGATCAGAGGCTACTGAATAAGCCCTGCCCATAGGTGACCTTGTGACATATGTCTGCATCTATCATTTAAGTGATGTGACTCTTTTTCTGCCTGGAGCCTGCTCATAGAGAAGATTGTGACATATTGCTGCACCCACTAACCAGGTGATGTGTCTTTTCTGGCAGGTCTTTTCCCACAGTGAGCATTGTGAAATATCACTGGGCTCAGCCACCAGGTTATGTGACTCTTTTGCCTGTGCCTTGCTTCCAGGAAATATTGTGACATCCCTCATACTGCACCCAGGTGATGTGACTCTTCTGCTCATTTTCTACCTACAGGTGAGATTGTGACAAATATCCTGGCCCAACTTATAGGTGCTATGGTGATACCTGGAATCAGCCAATAGGGGAGATAGTGTCTCTTGTAGCATAGCTTAGGAAACAAGACCCTGGGCCTCCTCTTTGTATGAATGTCATAATGAATTACAAATCTTTAGTGTGTTCTATAAACTTTTTGGGTGGCACAAAGAGTGTCTTCACAGAGCTTAGCACACAGGTGAGATTGTTTCTAAACTGCACAAACTGCCAACTGTTATGATTGTCACCCTCACACATGGCAAAAGCCAACTAGTGAGGTCTTGAATCTTACAGGTGGGCATGTTTCAAAGTTGGAATTGTTACTGTCATATATTAACATTTGGCCACAATTAAGGTGGTGACTCATTAACAAATCCAGTGCATAGGCAGGTGAAGACTCTCCAGTCTAGACCCTGTTGACTAGAGAGTGAGGACTCTAATTTGAACCCTGCCAACTATACTCACACTTGAACTTAGCATCACAGGTATGACCATGGGTCTACAAAAGCAGAAAGGTCTCAGAGCAGACTGGGACTTTTATGCACACTCTATAAAGCCCTCAAGTGGTGCAGAAAGTGTTCCAACAGAGCCCAGCACACAGGTGAGATAGTGACATTCATATGCACACTCAGTCAACAGTAAAGATTGTCATTCTCTCTCATGAAACAGCCAATGATTGAGCTTCTGAATCTGACTCAAAGGGAGTCAAAAGTCAGAAAATTGACTATCATACCTGGATCCCATTCACAGGTGGGAAGGTGAGTCTCAGATTCAACACAAGTCTGAGGCTGTGACTTCACTAAGGAGATACGGGTCACACGAGGAATGAAGGGTTTTATGGACAGACTGTTCTACCACTTTGATTGTGACTCCTTTACTTAGGCCCAACATACATGAGCTATTGAATTTTTTTTTTTTTTTTAAGATGGAGCCTCACTCTTTTTGCCCAGGCTGGAGTGCAGTGGCATGATCTTGGCCCACTGCAACCTCCACCTCCTGGGTTCAAGCAATTTTCCTGCCTCAGCCTCCTGAGTAGAGTAGCTGGGATTACAGACACCTGCCACCACACCTGGCTAATTTTTATATTTTTAGTAGAGACGGGGTTTCACCATGTTGGCCACCAAAGCTCAAACCCTTGACCTCAGGTGATCTGTCTGTTTTGGCCTCCCAAAGTGCTGGGATTACAGATATGAGCCACCACGCCTGGCCAGCTATTGAATCTTATACCATGAACCTAGATATATATGGGATTGTTAATCACATACCTAGACATTCCTGCAGGTGTGATTGTGACATAGATTCTTCCCATCACCTGAGTGATTTAACTCTACTCCCTGGGCCCAGCCCACAGCTGAAATTATAAAATTTCACTGAAACCAGCAATTAGGTGATGCAGCTGCATGCTCCTGCCTTAGCATTATCAAAAGGGAGCATTGTGACATATTGCTTGGCCTTGCATCCAGGTGATGTGAGTCTCTTCTGACTTCACATTGCCGACAGGGGGCATTGTCACATATCACTTGGCACCACATTCAGGTTATGTGACTCCCCTTCCTGTGCCCTGCCCATATGGGCCATTTTAACCTGTTGCTGAGTCCAATACCCAGGTGATGTAACTGTCTTGCCTGGCCCTGCCTACAAGGTTTTTTGTGATATATCTATGCACCAATCAACTTTGTGTTTTGATAATCCTCTTCTACCAATTCCTGCTCAAAAGAAGGATTTTGACAATAATTGGGACCAGCACCTAGCTGACATTACTCTATTCTTCTTTCAAGGTTCAGTTTGCAGGGGATATTGTGACATGTCACTGGGCTAACAGACAGGTGATATTCTTCTGCCTTGGCTCTTCCAAAATAAAGTATTTTTACATAGTGTTGTGCCCAGGACCACAGTGACTGAGTCTCCTACCTAGACCCTGCCCACAGACAGATTGTAACATATCTCTAGACCCATTAACTATTTGATGCGAGTCTCTTCTTTTACCCTGTCTTTTCCCACAAAACATATTGTGATGTATCTCTGGGCCCAGCACCTAGGCGATATGACTTCTTCTGCCTGGATCATGCCCATAGAAGGGAGAGTAACTTAACACCGGGCCTACCACAGACATGCTGAGATAATTCTGCCCGTTACTTGCCCACAGGATGCCTATGCCATATTTCTGGGCCCATCACCTAGATGATGGGACTCTCCTCTTCTTTCTGGGACCGGTACACAGTGGGAATTGTGATGCATCGTTTAGCTCAGCAGCTATAAGATGTGACTCTCTTCTCATGAGAACCCTCCCACTTGCGTAATTGCAACATATAATCTAGCCTAGTTTTAGGTTACTTGACTCTTCTCTTATTCCTGAGCCTTACATAGAATCAGCAACATCTCTGGGCTTCCCACCTAGGTGAGGTTACACTCCTCCCTGATCTCTCCCTTCAGGGAATATTATGACATACAGCTAGACCCAACACCTGGGTAATAAGACTCTTCTGTCTCTTGGGCTCTGTCCAAGAAGAAATTGGGATGTATTTCTAGGGTCGGTACCTAAGCTATGTGACTCTTCTCTCCTGCCTGGGCCCTGCATACATTGTTCATTTTGACATGTCACGGGCTCCAACACCTAGGAAATTGGCAATTTCTACCTGTGGTCTGCCCACGGGAGGCCTTGTGATGTATCTCTGCATCATGACCTAAGAGATATGACCCTTGTTTTTATCCTCCACTTTGCTGTCAGGGAAAATTGTGACATATCACTGGGCCTAGCAAGAAGGCGATGAGTTTCTTTTGCCTGCACCTTGCCCACAGAAAACAGTGGAACATATCCCTTGGCCTAGTACTAAGGTGATACTTCTTTTATCCCTGGTCCCTGGCCTCAGAAATGATCGTGACATAACCCTTTCCCAGCACTCAGGTGATATGACCATCCTGCTCACTGTCTACTGACAAATGGGATTGTAACATACATCTTGGCCTGGCTTACAGGTGCAATAGTGACTCTCATACCAGTCACCAGGAGAGATACTGTCTCTTATAACTAAGCTTAGAGAAATGGGTAAAATCCTGAGTCTCCTTTTTGTAGGAAGGTCATAGAGAATTTCCACTCCCTCACATACTGTATAAAGTCCTCAGGTGATACACAGAGTGTCTTTACAGGGCCCAGCACACAGGTAAGATTGTTTATCTTGTGTGCACACCCCACCAATTATTAGGATTATTGCATTCATGCAAGGACACGGTTTACTGGTGAGGTCTTGAACTTCATACATGGACGCAGTTTACAGTTGGAATTGTGACTGTCACATGTAAACATCCGACCACAGTTGAGATGGTGACTCATTCCTAAAACCATCTCATAGACAATTGAGGAATCTTCTCTCTGGACCAAGTCAATTAAAGAGATGTTGACTCTCATACGTGGGCTTTAGGGCCATGGGTACAATCACGGGTTCATACCAGCATGGAGGTCTCAGAGCAAATTCTGACTCTCATGCATAGCGTATAAAGCCCTTGAATGGTAGAGAGACTGTCCTCACAGGGCCCAGCACACAGGTAATATTGTGACACTCTTATGCACAGATAGCCAATAGTAAATATTGTCATCCTTCCACATGAGCACAGCCCACTGTTGAGGTCTGAATCTCCCACCCAGAGGCAATGGGAGGTTGAAGAATTAACTCTTTTTTTTTTTTTTTTTTTTGAGACGGAGTCTCGCTCTGTCACCCAAGCTGGAGTGCAGTGGCCAGATCTCAGCTCACTGCAAGCTCTGCCTCCCGGGTTCACGCCATTCTCCTGCCTCAGCCTCCCGAGTAGCTGGGACTACAGGCACCCGCCACCTCGCCTGGCTAGTTTTTTGTATTTTTTAGTAGAGACGGGGTTTCACCGTGTTAGCCAGGATGGTCTCGGTCTCCTGACCTTGTGATCCGCCCGCCTCTGCCTCCCAAAGTGCTGGGATTACAGGCTTGAGCCACCGCGCCCGGCCGAAGAATTAACTCTTATATGTGTATCTGATCCATAGAGGGATTGGTTACTCTCAGACCAAGATTCCCCAGAGCTATGAGGCTGTGGTTTCAATAAGGGGACACAGTCTTCAGGAGGGATCTTCAGGAGGGATTGGGTCTTTTTTGTACAAATTCAGTCCATTGTTGATATTGTGACTTAACCAGGTACTTAAACCAAACCTACAGAAGGTGTTGACTCTTACAATACCTGAAACTGGGACATGTGTGGGATTATTAATTTCATTTCAGGATCTTCCTGTAGGTGTGATTCTAATGTATGCCCAGAATCTGAGTGATTTGACTTCCCAGCCTTGGTCCAGCTCCCAGTAGGGATTATGGCATATCACTTGACCAAGCACTTAGCTGATGTGACCTATTCTCCTGCCTTGGCTCTGCCCATAGAGGGCATTGTGATGCACTGTCAGGCCCTGCACCCAGGTTATGTGATTTCTGCCTGTGCCCTGACCACATTGGCCATTTTGACATATTGCACTGCCCAACACTCAAGTGATGTTACACTTCTGCCTGTGCCCTTCCTACAGGGGATATTGTGAAATATCTCTGTGCCCATCATCCATGTATGTTGACTCTCTTCTTCAGCATGGATTCTGCTCACAGGGAGATTGTGACATATCTGGGCTCAGTACTCAGCTGATATGATACTTCTCTTTATTATTATTATTATTATTTTTTTGAGATGGAGTCTAGCTCTGTCACCCAGGCTGGAGTGCAGTGGCATGATCTTGGCTCACTGCAACCTCCACCTCCTGGGTTCAAGCAATTCTTCTGTCTCAGCTTGCTGAGCAGCTGGGACTACAGGTGCCTGCCACCACACTTGGTGTATTTTGTATTTTTAGTACAGATGAGGCTTCACCTTGTTGGTCAGGCTGGCTTCGAACTCCTGATCTCAGGTGATCCACCCTCCTCAGCCTCCCAGAGTGCTGGGATTACAAGCATGAGTCACGGCGCCCGGCCAAGGCTCCCCTTTTTCCTATGTTCTGCTCACACAAAAGACAGTGGCCCAGCACAAAGTTGATAGGAGTCTCTTGCCTGGACCCTGTTCACAGGGGGCATTGTGAAATATCTCTGGGCCCATCAACTATTTGATGTAAGTCTTCTCTGTTACCTGGGCTTTACCTATGGAAGACATTGTGACATATCACTGGGCCCAGCACCCAGGTGCTGTGGCACTCCTGCCTGGTCCCTGCCCACAAGTGTCATTGATATATATCTTTGGTCCCAACATGTAGATGGTATGACTCTTTATTCTGGGACCTGTACACAGTGGAGATTGTGACATATCGCTAACCCCAGCATTTAACGTGATGTGACTCGCCTCTCATGCCTAGTCCCTGCCCACTGGGATTATGACATATATCTTGGTGCAACTCCTAGGTTATGTGATTCTCCCCTTTTCCATGATCCCTACTCATAACATGCATTGTGACATACGCCAGGTTTTCTCACCTAGGTTATGTGACTTTCTTGTCTTTGCCCTTCCATCAGGGAGCATTGTGATATATTGGTAGGCCCATTATCTGGGTGATGTGACTCTCCTCACCTGCCTGTGCACCACCAAAAGGAGACATAGTGACAAATCTTTGAACCAATTTTCTACATAATGTGCCTCTTCTCTGTTGCAGGAGACATGCCCAAAACAGGGATTGTGGCATATCTCTGAGCCCAGCACCCAAATGTTGTGACTCTCCTGCCTGAGGTGTACCTAGAGAAAATATAATATGTCACTAGGCCCTGCATACAAGTGATCTGATTCTCCAACCTGGGCCTTGTGCATAGGGGAGATTGAGACATATTCCAGGTAAAAAATTCAGGTGATGTTACTCTCATTTCTTAGCCTTTCCCAGCGGTAACATTGTGAACTATAACGTGGTCCAGGACACAGATGAGATTTTTATTCTTGTGTGCATTCCCAGACAACAGTTACTATCATCACTATAACACATGGACAAAGACCACTGTTGAGGTCCTGAATCTTATATGTGAACACATCAACAGCTGGAATTGTGACCGTCATACATATTTCTTGTCAGAAGTGGAATGGTGACTCATTTCTGGATTCAGCTCACAGGAATGGTGACAACTCTCATACCTGGACCAACCAATAAGAGAGATGTTGGCTCTGGTAGCTAGGCTTAGGAGTCTGGGTCTTTTACTTGTAAGAAAGTAACAGAAGATTATGACACTTACACACATGGTATAAAGCTCTTGGGGAATACAGAGGGTCATTACAGGGCCCAGTCCACATGTGAGATTGTAACTCTCCTATACACACCTAGCCAACAGTTTGAATTGCCACCCTCACACACAGACTGAGCCCATTGCTGAGGTCCTGAATCCACACATGAACCTATTCCACCGTTGAAACTTACTCATATGTGGATTCAGCCACAGGATGGATGGTGACAATTTCTGAACCCAACTCACTTGCACAATGAACCCAGCCAATAGAAAATGTGTTGACTCTTAGGCTTATGGCAAGAGGCAAGGTTTTGGGTTTCTCACTTGTATGAAGGTCACAGAAAATTATCAAACTCACTCATATTGTATAAGGCCCTCAGGTAGTACAGAGAGTGTCATTACATAACTCAGCACAAAGTGGAGATTGTGACTCTCAAATGCACACCCAGCCAAGAATAAGAATTGTGATCCACACACATAGACAGAACCCAATGGTGAGGTCTTGAATCTCACTCTCAGATGAGTCCACAGTTTGCATTTTTAATGTCATGTGTGGATCCAGCCACAGGTAAGAGGGTGACTCATTTCTGAACCCAACTAAGAGGCACAGTCATGATTTTCATACTTGGACCCAGCAATATGAGAGGTGTTGACTCTCATACCTGGACTTAGGAAAAGAGGTAAGATTGTGAGTTTATACAGCACTAGTGTCTCAGAGGGGATTGTGACTCTCACCCAAACAATGTAAAGCCCTATGGAGGTGAAGAGAGTGTCATAAGAGGACCCAGAACACAACTGAAATTGTGATTCTTATGTGCACTTCCAGCCCACAGTAAAAAGTGTCACCCTCTCACATGAATACAGACCACTGACGAGCTTCTGAATTTTACATCTGGAGGCAGTTGAAAAGTGGACTTGTGATTCTTACTTGTGGATTTTGTCCACAGGTAGATGATGACTCTAGGATCAAGGTTCATCACACCTGTGAGGCTTTGACTCTGACACCAGGACACAGCCTGCAGGTGGGATTGGGACTCTCATGCATGGATTCAGTCCATCATTGAGACTGTGACTCATGTACTTGCATGCAACTCACAGGAGGTGTTGACTCTTACCTGAAGCTGGGACATGTGTGAAATTGTAAATCTTAGCCCTGGACCTTCCCACAAGTGTTGTTGTGACATATACTTCAGCCTAGCACCTGAGTAATTTTACTTCCCTGCCTGGGCCCAGCCCTCAGAGGGGACTGTGACAGATACCTGGGTCAAAAACCTAAGTGATATGGCTCTTATGCTTGAGCCCTACCCACAGAGGGTGTTGTAAAATGTCACTGGGCCCAGCACTTAGGTCATGTGACTCTTATTTTCCGCCAGGGCCCTGGCCACAGAGCCATTATGAGATACCACTGAGTCCAGCACCTCAGTGATGTTACCGTATGGCCTGGGCCCTGCCCACAGTAGGTACTGTGACATTCCTCTGAACTCACTACCTAGGTGATGTAACTGTCCTCTTTTGCCTGCATTCTGTCCCCCCAAAATGGACTGTGACATACCACAGGTCTTAGCACTTAGGTGATATGATTCTCCTCTTCTGCCTGGACTCTGGCCACAGGGGAGATTGAATCATTTTACTGAGTCCAGATTGCAGGTGATGTGACCCTCCATCCTAGGCCCTGCCCACAGGAGGTATTGTGATATATCTCTCTGGCCATAATTCAGGTGCTCTGACTCTTCTATTCTCTCTAGGTCATGCCAATTGAGGGGGATTGTGACATATTTTTGGACCAGCACAAAGGTAATTTAAAACTCCTGCCAGGCCATTCCCATAGAAGGCATTGTGACATATCACTGGTCACAGCACACAGGTAATTTAACTCTCCTTCCTGGGCCCTGCCCACAGCGGGATATTGTAACATATCTTTAGCTCAGCACTTAAAATACATGACTCTCCTAGCTTCTTTTCCACAGGTGAGAATTTCACATATTAACTGCACCCAGCACACAGATGATACTGTGACTCTTGTATGCTCATCCAGTCAACAGTTATGAGTGTCACTCTCACACATGGACAGAGACCTCTAGTAAGGTCCTGCATCTTGTACATGGACACAGTCCACAGTTGGAATTTTGACTGTCATATGTAGATCCAGCCACAGGTGTGATATTAGCTCACAGGCACAGTGATGACTCTTATAACTAGACCCAACCAATAAAATACATGTTGACCCTTATAGCTAGGATTAAGGAAACTGGTAGGGTCCTGAGTCTCCTACCTGTATGAAAGTCACAGAAGATTATGACCCTCATGCATACTGTACAAAGCCCTCTGGTGTACAGAGATTCATTACAGGGCCCAGCACACAGGTGAGATTGTGACTTTGTTATGCAGACACCGCTGACGGTATCATCACCCTAACTTATAAACAGAGCCCACTGGTGAGGTCCTAAATTACACAAACTGACACAGTTCACAGCTGGGATTGTGACTGTGATATTGAAATCTGATCACAGGTGAGATGGTGACTCATTTCTGGATCCAGCTTAGAAAACGGTGATGGCTCTTCCACCTGGACTCAGCCAAATGGAGAAATGTTGACTCTGTTAACTAGGCTTAGGGCAGCACATAAGGTTCTGGGTCTCCTGCTTGCATAAAGGTAGCAGAGGATTATGATACTATGCATATTGTACAAAGTCCCCCATTGGTCCTGAGAGGGTCATAACAGGGTCTAGCACACAGGTGAGACTGTGACTCTGGTTTGCACATATGCAGAGTAAGGATTGTCAACCTCCTACATGGACACAGCCCACTGTTGAGATTCTGAATCTCACAACCAGAGCAGTCAAAAGTGGGAATTGTGACTCTCACAGGTGGATGTGGTCCACAGGTGAGATGATGACCTCAGACCAGGAGGCAGCACACCTGGAGGCTGGGACTCCTCTACCGAGACGCAGTCTGCAGGTGTGACTGGGGCTGTCATGCACAAATCCTGTCCACCCTTGAGATTGTGACTCACTGACTGAGACCCAGTTCACAGGAGGAGTTCACTCAGATACACAGAGCCGGAACATGTGTGGGATTGTAAATCTTATCACTTAACATTTCTGCAGGTATGATTGTGATATATAGCTTTGCCCAGCACCTGAGTATTTTAACTCTCTTGCCTGAGCCTGGCATACAGTTAGGATCTTAACATATACCTGGGCCTAGCACCTAGGTAGTGTGGCGTTTTTGGGGGGCCCTGTCCTCAGGGATAGCTGTTCCTTATGACTAAGTTCAGAACCTAGTGATGTGACATTTCTCTATTGTCTTGGCCCTACCTGCAAAACAAAATTATATCACTGGGCCCAGCACCTAGGTAATGTGCTTCTCCTCTTTTCATGGGCCCTGTTCACAGTGGGCCTTGTGACATATACATGAGCCCTGCTCAAAAGCATGATGATGACTCTCATACATAAACCCAGCCAATAAAAGTGATTTTTTACTCACATAGTAAGGCATAGGGCAACACATAAGGTCTTGTGTCTCTTACTTGTACAAAAGTCACAGAACATGATAAGCCCACCCATATCTCATATAGTCCTAAGATAGTACAGAGAGTGCTGATACAAGGCTCACCTGAAGGTGAGATTGTGACTTTCCTGTGCACATCTAGCTGACCATTAGAATCATCACATTCAAACATGGAGAGAGCCCACTGGTGACCTAAATTTTACATGCAGATGCAATCTGCAGTTAGAGTTGTAACTGTCATATAGGCGTTTGGCCACAGGTAGGATGGTGATTCATTATTGCACCCAGCTCACAGACATGATAATGAATCTTGTATCTGGAATCAGCAAAAAGAAGAGATATTCATTCACATAGCTAGACTTAGGGCAAATGGTAAGGTCCTGGTTCCCCTACCTATATGAGGGTCACAGACGATTGCTACACATGCTTATAATACAAAGCCCTTGGACGGAGAGTGTCATAGCAGGACCCAGCACACAGGTGAGATTGTGGCTCTCTTAAACACACCCAGCCAGCAGTTAGGATTGTCACCCTCAAACATGAACAGAGCCTACTGGTGAGGTCTGGAATTTAAAGTGGAAACACGGTCCAGAATTGGAATTACGAATGTCATATGTGGATCTGGCCACAAATTTTTGGACACATTTTTGAACCCAGCTCACAGTCACAGGGATGACTCTCATACCTGGACCCAGCCAACAGGAGAAATGTTGACTCTCAGGCTTAGGGCAATGGGTAAGATCGTGGGCTTCTATCATCACTAAGGTCTTACAGGAAATCTCAATTCTTACGCATACTGCATAAAGCCCTGGGGTGGTATGGATTGTGTCATAACAGGGCTCAGCACAAGTGGGATTGAGACCCTTGTACGCACAGGCAGCCAAGAGTAAGAATTGTCACCCTCTCACATGGACATAGCCCACTGTTGAGGCTCTGAATCTCACATTCAGGGGTATTCGGAAGTTGGAATTGTGATTCTCATAGGTGGATCGGATTCACAGGTAGGATGGTGACAGGTAGGATACAGTTGGGATTGTATCCTCAGACCAAAATGTATCACACCTATGAGGCAGTGACTGTCCCACTGAAACACTGTCCAGAGTTGGGGTTGGCTTTCTTAGGCACTGATCTAGTCCATGGTTAAAAATGCGATTCACATTCTTGAACACAACTCACAGGAGTACTTGACTCTCATGCCTGAAGCTGGGACAAGTGCAAGATTGTCAATCTTATGTCTCTATCTTCCCATGGGGTGATTGTTACATAAATCTTTGCCAGAGAACTGATGAATTTCACTCTCCTGCAGAAGCCCATTCTATAGTTGAGATTTTGACATATATCTTGGCCAAGTACCTAGAGTATCTGATGCTCCTGCCTGGGCTCTGTCCTCAGGGGGGATTGTGACGTGTCTCGGGCCATATATGTAGGTTATGTGCCTCTCCAATCCTGCCTAGGCTGTTCCCACAAAAGGCATTGTGACATACCTGAACCCATCACCTATGTGATTTGACTCTTTTTTCCCCCTGGGCCTTCCCCTCAGTGGGAATTGCGACATATCACTGGGCCCATCATTTCAGTGATATGATTTTTGTGCTCTGCTTTGACCCTGCCTACAGGAGGATTGTGACATATAAACTAGACCCAGCACATGGGTGATGTGACTCTTATTTCCTGCCTGTGTTCTGCCAACAGAATAGATTGTGACATATAGCTGGGTCAACCACCCGAGTGATGTGACTCCTGCCTACAGTGGCCATTTGTGACACATCTTCCTGCGTCCTGTTTATGAGTAGAATTGTGACATATCTTTGGTCAAGCCCCAAAGTGATGTGACTCTCTGATTTCTGTACACAGGAGGTATTGTGGCATATATCTAGGCCGAGTTTAGAGGTGTGTGTAATGATAGCCCTTATATATGGACCCAGTCAATAGGGGAGATTTGGCTTCTGTTTTCTAGGCTTAGGGCAATGGGTAAGTTCTGGGTGAAGAAGCATGAGGTTCAGGGTGAAGAAACGTCACATAAGATTGTGACACTCAAGCATATTCTCTAAAGCCCTTGTGTGGCATTTAGAGTTTAGTTACAGGATCCAGTACCCACATGAAATTATTACTCTCATAGGCAAACGCAGCTGACAACAGGGTTGTCACCCTCACACATGGACAGAGCCCACTGGTGACGTCCTAAATCTCACAGGCATAGTCCACAATTGGATTTGTGACTTTCATTTGTGTCCTGGGACAGTTGATATGGTGACTTATTTTTGATATGGAGGCAGCTTACAAGCACTGTGATGACTGTCATAAATATATCTGACCAATAAGAGAGATGTTGACACATACCTGGTAATAGAACAATGGGTACGATCATTGGTTCATACCAGCATGAAGGTCTCAAAGCTGATTGTGACTATTACTCATACCATATAAAGCCCTTGGTTGGTACAGAGAGTGTCATAACAGGACCCAGGACACAGGTGAAATTGTGACTTTCCTATGCACACTCAGCCAACAGTAAACATTGTCACCCTCCCACATGGAAACTGTCCACTGTTGAGGCTGTGAACCTCACATGTGCAGGTAGTCGAAAGTTGGAATTGTGACTCATGAATACATCTGGTCCACAGGTAAGGTAGTGACTCAAAGACCAGGATTCAGCATGCTGTGAGGCTGTGACTCATACACTGAGAAATTTGTGTTTAGAATTGTGGCTCTCATGCAGGGATATAGCCCATTATTAAGACTGTGACTCATGTACTTAGATCCAACTCACAGGAGGTCTTGACTTTCATACCTGGAGCCAGAAAATGTGTGAAAGTTTAAATTTTCTTTCTGGACATTTTTTGCTGGTGTGATTGTGACATATACCTTTGTCCAGCACTTGAATTATTTGACCCTCCTGCCAGGCAAAAGCCCACAAATGGAATTGTGACATATACCTGAGCCCACCATGTAAGTTATTTTACTCCCTTGCATAGGTCCTCAGGGGAGATTGTGATATATCACTGGGCCCATCACCAAGGTTAAATGATCGTCTTCTTTTGCCTGGGCCTGCCAACACAGAGAGTTATGGCATATAAGTGGACCCATCACTTAAGTAATGTGACTCTACTTTTCTACCTGGGCCCTGCTTCAGTGTGGGTTGTGACAGATCACTGAGCCATGCACTCAAATGAGGCATTGTGACATATCGGTGGGCCCATCAACTAAGTATTATGACTCTCCTTTTCTGCTTGGGCCCTGTACACAAGGTGGATTGTGACATATTATTGTTATGATACTGTGCCCTGCACACAGGCAATGTAACTTTTCTGCCTGAACCCTGCCCACAGGAGGCATTGTGACATACTGTTAGGCCCAGTTCCCAGGTCATGTGACTTTACTGCCATGGCCCTGCCCAGAGAGTGGATATTGACATCTTTTTGGTCCAGCATTCAGGTGATCTGATTGTCTTGCCTGTCCCCTTCTCACAGGTTAAATTTCAACCCATGTTTTTTTCCCAGCTCACGGGCATTATGACCATGCTCATATAGAAAACCAGCCACTAGGAGTCATTTTGACTCTGTTAGCTAGACTTTGAGTAGTGGGTAAAGTCTTCAGTCTCCTACATTTAGAAGGATAATAGAAGTTGATAAAATGTAAGCATATTCTATAAATACTTTGAGTAATACAGACAGTGTAATAAGGGCCCAGCACAGAGTGAGATTGTGACTCTCATAGGCATACCAAGCCAACAATTAGGATCATCACTTCCAAACAAGAAAGCAGCACATTGGTGAGGTCCTGAATCTCACATGCAGGTGCAGTCCACAGTTAAAATTCTGATTGTCACATGTAGATCTGAGAACAGGTTGAACAGTGACTAATTTCCAGACTCACCTCAGAGGCATGGTGATGACTTGCATACCCGGATCTAGCCATAGGAGATCTGTTGACTCTCGTAGGTAGCCTTAAAGCAATGGGTAAGGTTCTGGGCTTTCTACTTGTATGAAGGTCACAGAAGATTACAAAACTCACGCATATCGTACGACTCCTTGGGTGGTACACAGAGTGTCATAACAGACCCCAGCACAAAGTTAAAATTGTGATTCTTATAGGCATACCCAGCCAACAGTGAGGGTTGTCCCTCTCACACATGAACAGAGACCACTGGTGAGGTCCTGCATATGGCACATGCATGCAGTCCTCAGTTGAAATTGTGTTGTTCAGACTCGTCCATCACTGGGTGCTGGGTTCATGGTATATGCATTTTGTAAACATTTATAAAGGTGTTATTTTATAATATATGTGTTTTTATGTGTGTAAAATTAAAAACATAATTTTTGATTTTTCTATGTATCTCGTATATTTCTTCCACAATCAATTTTTGTCACATACTTTACTGGAAAATAGATAATTTCATCTAACTTTTCCAATGTAATGTCAGGACATTTAAAAAATATATTATGTTTGAATCTTGAATGTATCTCTAAATATCCTCTTTTGTCTTTTGTAAAATTTTTATTCCCCTTGAAATAGTTTATCTGCTTTATTATTACATTCAAAGAACAGCACTAATTTTACTCACATGTTATTATCCCTGAGTAACAAACGAGTCAGAGAAGTTGAGAAACTTGCCCAAGGTTACACAGGTACTCTGAGCCTGTTCTTCTAACCATTGAACACATGGTGTCATCCGGGAAGCACACATGCAATACTATTTCTACAGGTCCATAGAATCACATATACACATGCAAATTTGTGTAAAGATAAAATGAACTTATACAGTGTTTACCTGCAGAAAAGGCACTGGTTGAAGATCTAGAAGGTCATATAGAAGAAGCCTTCTCTGTTTTGATTGTTTTGTTGTTTTTGCAGAGATAAGGTCTTGCTATATTTTCTAGGCTGACCTCAGTCTCTTTGGCTCAAGCAATCCTCCTGCTTCAGACTCTCAAAGTGCTCTCTCATATTTTTATAAGACTTATTGGGTCAAGTGTGCTGACTCATGTCTGTAATAGCAACATTTTGGCAGGCCAAGGGGAAAAGATTGTTTGAGTTCATGAGTTTAAGACAAGACTGGGCAACATAGTGAGACCTTATCTCAACTAAAAATAGAAAAAAATAGCTGGGCACAGTGACTCATGCCTGTAATCTCATCACTTTGGGAGGCTTTTTCTTCAATGATTAAAAACAAATCTTGGTGTCTGGCAGCCAGGCATAGCCAGGTAAGGTGAGGGCAGGAGGCAGAAACTTGCAATCCATGGGTTGCGTTGGCTTTTTCACTTTTTTCTCCCCAACTACACAGAAAATTTCTTCAGTGTTTGATCTTATGCATCTTTGAATCTAAACATCTCATTCTTTGCCTTATACATATTAAAAATGTATTCACAGTTCATAAAATGTAATATATCAAAAAAATTCTAAACAAAAACATTCTCTTTATAGAACCTAGTAATGCACCATAATTCCTTACAATTTGTATTAAGAATTACTAGTATAATGATGTTTTCTAACATGTAATAAGTACTTTTAGATGTTTAGCACTTGTGATATATTCTAAAAACCTTCTCAAAATTAACCTGGGACTCTAAAGAATATGTATGGCCCAAACAGTTGTTTTCTTCCCAACACCAAGGAATGGCATACAAGGCTGTCTTCAAGTTGAGGACAGGTCATAAAGAAAAATTTTAAAAAGAGAAAAAAAAGTCTGCAAACTTGTTTCTACACATTGGTCTTATATGCATTTCTCCATCAATTATATTAATTCTGAATGAACCACATTACCTGAAGTGGTACAAACATTTGCTTCAAATTGTAGAATCCCCAGGAAACAGAAAGAAGCAAAAGCAAGCTCTCCCAAAGAAAGTCACATCTATTCCAGACCTTGATGAACCTTGCAAATTTTCCATTATGTGCAATGACTAGCAAGCAATCAAATATGACAAAGTTCACAATAAATAAGATAATGTGAAAGACACCAGCAAAAATATATAACAGAAACAAATCTGCAAAGACATCCAATATTAGAGTTATTGGACACAAAATGTCAAAAATAACTATGCTTACCATAGCTAAAAAAGACAAATGAAAGTATCTGCAAGAAAGAAGAAACTATATAAAGATTCTAAAAATAAGTTGTAAAATGAATAATACAATAACTAAAATAAAAACTAACCACATTTGAACTTATGTGTACAAGACAGAACCAGTAAACTAGATGCTACATCAGTAGAAATTAACACATATGCAACAAATATCAGTCTCAGAAAAATGTCTAGTAAGTATTCCAAGCATTCAAAACTTAAAACTGAAAAGCATAAAGTTGATAGCACTTAACCTTTCTCAAAAATAGAGTAGGTAAAAACACTGCACAACTCAATTCCTGAGTTAATATCAAAGCTTGACAGAGACAAAACAAGGAGAACTATAAACAATCTCATTCATAAAGACAATTTTTTTTTTGAGACTGTCTTGCTCTGTTGCCCAGGCTGGAGTGCAGTGGCCCAGTCTTGGATCACTGCAACCTCCACCTCCTGGGTTCAAGCGACTCTCCTGCCTCACCCTCCTGAGTAGCTGGGATTACAGGCACATGCCACCATGCCCAGCTAATTTTTGCATTTTTAGTAGAGATGGAGTTTTACTATGTTGGTCAGGCTGGTCTTGAACTCCTCACATCATGAGCTGCCAGTCTTGGCCTCCCACAGTGCTGGGATTACAAGCATGAACCACCACACCCAGCCAAGACAAAAATTTTTTAAACCAATTACAAATAAAGTAACTCTTTCTTTGTATAAAATGAATAAAACCATCTATAAGTTTATCTCAAGAGTATAGGATAAGTTGAACATTGTATAATCTATAGGTCTACATAAAATAGGCACAGAATAAGGGCTTGGTAATGTAACTAGAAATAAAATAATATTTTATTTTCTAAATATACAAGGTATTTGAAATAAAGTACAGCAAATGTACATAATAAACTACTGAATGTCATAATGTCTTTTAATGTCATAAACATAATAATTATGCTGGTGTTCAAGATTTTTGTTAAACATTGCATCCATGGTTTCAGCCAACAGGTTAAAATGAGAAATCATTATACAATTATGCTGCAGAACTAGTCAATAAACTAATAGCTAAACTATTGGTTCTACCTAGGTAGACTGGATCCTTGCAAAACAACTAACACAAAAATTGTGCATATGTATCGAGGATTTGAAACTTCTAGGAGAGGCCCGGCAGGGTGGCTCATGCGTGTAATCCTAGCATTTTGGAAAGCCGAGGTGGCAGATCATGAGGTGAGGAGTTCGAGAACAGCCTGGCCAATATGGTGAGACCCTGTCTCTACTAATAATACAAAAAGTAGCCGGGCGTGGTACCTTGGGAGGCTGAAGCAGAAGAATCGCTTGAACCTGGGAGGCAGAGGCTGAAGTGAGCTGAGATCACTCCACTGCATTCCAGCCTGAGTGACAGAGAGAGATTCTGTCTCAAAAACAACAAAACAAAACAAAACAAAACAAAACTTCTAGGAGAACATGAAGAATAATATTGTTATACTGTGGGAAAAAAACTTCTTAGACATCGCACAATATAAAAATTAGGCATAGGCTGGGAGCGGTGGCTTGTACCCGTAATCCTAGCATTCTTTGAGGCCCAGGCTAGCAGATCACTTCAAGTCGGGAGTTCCAGACTAGCCTGACCAACATGGTAAAACCCCGTCTTAATTAAAAACACAAAAATCAGCAGGGTGTGCTGTGCATGTCTGTTGTCCCAGCTATTAGGGAGGCTGAGGCATGAAGAGCACTCGAACCCAGGAGGCAAAGATTGCAGTGAGCTGAGGTTGCGCCATTGCACTCCACCCTGGGTGATAGAATGAGACTTTATCTAAAAAAAAAAAATGAATTAAAATATTTATGAATTAGACTATATCAATTTTAAGAATTTTTGATTATCAAAAACATAAAACATGTTTTAATAAAGATGGTGAAAAGGCAAACCATAACTGGGGGAAAATAGCTTAAAAACACATAGTACAAAAAATTAGTATTTAGAAAATATATATGTATGAATAAACAAGGAATGGAAAACATTAAAAGTAGGACAGATTGCAAGTCTTAAAGCACAAACTTATGAAAAATGCTAACTTCATTAGTAACTATGGAATAAAACTATAAATAATATGTCTTTCTAATTAACCATTTTGTCAAAAAATTATGTCTAGCAATTCTAAGAGTTGGTAAAAGATAGGCAGTAGTAATAAGTGTAGACACATCAAATGAAAAATGGCAATTGAGAATGTCACTTTCAATGTTTTAGTATTTGGACTTTTGGTTTAAAAAAAATGTAGTAAAATAGAGCTTTTGGTAAGCTTTCTGTAGCTTAACATTATAATCAGGAAAAAGGAACTTTAAAAATGTAAATAAACAAAAAGCCTACACCCCCCACCCCCCGAAAAAAACTAAGATCCAGCAGTGCATACATATTGATCCTTGTTTTGGGAGAGTATGAAACAGACCATTGTGTGAACTTTATACAGTTATTTTGCCACACTGGCATACTAATAAAAACTTTCTTTAATTTGAATGAACATGTCCACATCTTATAAATACTGCTTTGTACTATGAATAATAAATGTAAAAGTCCTTATTCTCAAGAGGATCCTGATTCTCAACTAAACATATATGGCAACCTATTCCTCTGTTTCTTCCAAACTGAAGCCTGATTAAGGCTTAAATATGGAGTGAGAGGGACTCAATAACAGAACATGTGAAACAAAAAAAAAAATGAGATAGGGTGGTCATTTCTAAGAATCAGCAATTGCCTGGGGTACCTCAATATAATGATATCTACTAGGAATCTTGCTGGGTAAAAATGAACATAAAAAGCTGAAAACACCATGACTTTGATTTGGTGGAATAGAGTCTCTGGAATTATACATAGTTGTGCTGAAAGTATTGAGCCAGAATGAAATGGAATATTTACAAACACGTTAGTATTCGTTCTATATCTTGTTACAGTAGCAGTACTTTTGTCTGTAATGTCAGCTTCCCCAAGCTACACATGCCATACACAAACTAAGCAAGTGTCTAATATGTTGTTTGCAGTTAGTTTCTAAATTTAACAACTTGCAATAATTTTATGAATTTCACTGAACTCTGTTTCATGTATAAATCTCACTAAAAGGCACGATTCAGTAGCTATTTCCCTCAGTCTTTTCTGGGATTTTCTGTTGCTTGTTTCCAAACCAACCTTATTTGAATCCTAGTCATTTCTAAAGCTCCCTATGTAATAATAGAAAGAGAGCAGAAATGAAGGCAAGTTACCCAAACAGTCCATGCCTAATATATTTGGTTCCCCAAATGAACCAAAAACCACACAAGCTAAACAACAGCGGTTTTAAAATTCAACCTCAATTTAACAGTAGTTGTCAAAACCATGTGCAAAAATTAGCAAAGTCACGATGTAGAAACCCTTAACCTGTTATTCAGAACAAATCATAAAATTCTTATTTTGGCATTTTTAGAAAAAATAAATACATTACATATGACAAAATATATCCACTCACTTATAATAAAATATTTTGAAATATATATGGTTTTAGTCTTATTCTTAAATACATATTATTTAGACAAGACTTTCAGTAAAAAATACTTATAGCTACTGTATATCAATTAAAACAGCTGTGGGAAAATAGTATTTTGGTTAATAATGAAGATCGAAGCTCCAATGATGTAAAGAATTTTTTCCTGGGCACACAGCTAATTACCCAAATCAAGCTGAAATATGATTGATTTAAAAATTTTAATTTTCCCACTGTTGACAATGTTGATATAACAGCTAAATCTTAGTCTCAGAGCTGGTAGTATGGAATAAATCAAGACAAGTACTATTGAGGAAGGATGGGTAGTCAAGAAAGTGACTATGTCTTTGGGATGCAGCAAACATGGCCATTATACAGTGGTTGCATATTGCCAATGCAATAAACCCCAGCATTTGCATTGTATTCCAGCTTATTCAAGCAAAGCTCTCTCCAATAGAGAAACTCCCCTGTAAAGAGCATGAACATTTTGATTTTACCTTTCCTCAAACTGACCTTTTACTCGTTTTAATAGTAAAAAGCAAATAGTAAAAATCTCTACTGTGAGTAGAGATTTAAGATGCTAGTGAGACCTGAAATATGAACAAGCATGTACAGCTACTGTGTCTATGCATCAAGAGGGCCACCCAGAACATGCTTACTACTAACACCACTTTCCACCTCTTTATAAATAATTACATAAGACTCCCATAAAGTCCCTCATTCCAGTCTTCGTTTTCTCATTACTGTAAGCAACCCGCCCTGAATCCCTTCTCTCTCAAGGTGTACTGGGTATTCTGCACCTAACTTTAAAAATAGTCCTACTCCTTTGCAATAAATTACTCTATGCTGCATCTTCTTTTTTGTTTGTCTCTTGTTTAAATTTTTTTGAAACTAAGACAACTGAGGTTTCACAAAAGCCATTAACAGTATCATGCTTTGTTTTGTATTTTTTATTGTTAACATTTTTTCTCTGATATGTCAATATTCACATTTTGAACACAGTCAACACTGCTAAATTGAAAAATTTAAATGACCACAAAATAATTTATCATAAAAGCATGTATATCTCTCATGTTTCACCTTCACCACACTTTCTATCTATTCAACTTTTTAAAAAATTTGACAGTCAAATACATATATCAAATTTAACATTTTATTTAATAATTTGAATTCAATTCTGAAATGATTTATGTGGAAGAATGTTGTTATATTTACTTCTGACCAAATTTGGCTTTCCAAACTAAGGTAAAACTAAAACATGTTTTCAAAGTTTTAAGGAACTTAACCTTACTAGCATCGAGAGAAGTTAGCTAGCGTGCCTTAGGTAGATAGCAAGGGAAGAGTTTATGGAGAGCCCCCAACCCACAGGTTAGTGCCTTATCCCCACATAACATAAAAAGCAGCTTGGAAAAAAAATATGCTCCAGGCACTATTAAGGGAACTAGTACAGGGGGTTGTGCCTGGACTTATGCCCTCGGATGCACAAGTAGGAGAACCTAAAGCCCATTTAGATAAAAATTTGCACACACCTCTGGCTTACTTAGATAAGGGAACAAGGCCTGACATAGAAATGTCTTTGTTCTTTGTACAGTGGGCTCCCAGAAAAAAGTTTTTTCTTTTTTTGTGGGCATGAATACAGTGGGTTTTGATGGGTTCCAGTGGACATTTTCTTTTCTTTTTTAACTGTGAGGAGTCTGGTCTTTATAAATTATTACTTCAGCCCTTGATTGGTCATGGGCAAAGGTCTTAGGCCAAGCTTTGGCTTCAGCTTCTAATAGGTTCTGGGCCAACCTGAGCAGCCTTTATGAATCGTTACTTCAGCCCCCGATTGGTCCCACGCCAAGGCCCCAGGCCAAGCTGAGTCACACATTATCTAAGACAGCTCACAAACTAAGCACAATTCTTTCCCATTCCAGTTTATAAAAACACTGCATCCCAGCTTTATAGTGGACAACCCATTCAGACCTCCCTCTCTGCTGGAGTAGGACTTTCTTCTTTTTGCATATTAAACTTTTTGCTCCAAAGCTCAACCTTGTGTCCACACTCCTTAATCTTCTTGAATGTAGCGCAAAGAATTCTGGGTATTATCTCAAAAAACAGAGGTAGTTACATCTTGGTGCATTGGTAAAACTACAACATATTTTGAGGTGTTGGCCAGGGAGAAAGGAATTCATCAAAAGCGTGATTAGGAGTCAGGCTTCTTGTCCTCAATTACTTTCTGAGGCTTCTTGTCCTAAGTTTTTCCTCTCAAAAACAACCTTGAAAACATTGACTCTGTTCTAATCCAGTTCCTTTCACGAAGGGCCTACCCACTGTGTGGAATTGAAAGGCGGTCTTAGGGCAACTGAAGGTTGCTGGCTGAGTCTATATCTCAGTGTTACCTAAAAGCCCTTGGACTGACTCTAGTCCCCAACAGCCAATGAGGGCATTGGCACAAGAACTTCTAGTCTTTTTTTTTTCCATTTCATTTTCTTCTTCTTTTTTTTTTTGTGGCTATCATTTCTCCTATCCATTATTTGTATGCAATGTTGTGAACATTTTTATAGCCTATGGATATAATCATGCTGACTGAAGTCAGTCAGTGTCTTGGTAATCAGATATGTAACTCAGAGTTGTTTTTTGTAATTTCCTAGCAACAGGGAGATTTCAAAATCTCTTTAAATTTTTACTTAGTAAGGGTCTTCCTGTTCCCCAGTAATAAACATTCATGGCACTGTAGGAAAGAATATTTCACCCTGAGTAAATACCCTTCTTTGCATTTGGTTTGCTTTTTCTCTCCATGTGAAAGCTCAGCACTGTCCAATGAATCTAAACAGTTCCTTTCTAAGTTCGTTTTTTTGTTCTGGAGCATAAGCTGTAGGAACAGCCTATCAAACCCCAATCCTCATTCTAACTTTTGCCTAAAAATATAAAGTTGGAGTTTTTATCTAGCATTTCTAATTTTACAGCATCCCTAGTGGAATGGGATTATTCTCCATGGGAAGCCTTGCCAATGCTCTGTCCAAAACTTACAGTTCCCCAATTATTTTCCATTTTACATCCCTTTATCAGTAATAAGGCCTCATGCCCTATTTGTAAACAGAAAAACTCAACTTTCAACAGATGGAAGAAAGCCATGCTAGCAAAACAAATCTTCAATTTTCACAGATTTTTAAGACACCTGTTCCTCATCAAACTACATTGGAATTTAAACAGAAAAGGAATTTTATGTTTGAAAGTAAATTGGTCCCACTCTCTGGGATTCTGATGTCTTCCTGGGGCCATAGCAAGGGAAGCCAAAAATGGTATTAGGGCATTCCCTCTATAAAAGTATAGTGCCCAAATCCAACAACTGCATAATCTCTCCCCAGCCACTGGAGTACCTTGAGAGCCTTTTGGGCTGAGTGGGCCTAGAAAACCAGCAGCATGGAAAGCTACGTGAGAAGGTGAGCATAACGTGTCCTGCCAATGAACACCTCCAGACTCTTGGGTGAAGGTCATGCTTGCATATGTGGGTAACCTCTACGATGGTTGCTGGGATCAGAGGAAAAAAAGGAAAGTGGAGAAGTGGTATGCCCTTTTTCTATTTCCTTCCACCATAGGCCACACTGAAAAGAGAAAGGGGACTGAGGAATGCCTTGTCTCCCCTCTTTCTCTAGATAGGTAACAAACCATCTACAGTCTGCATTCCCCTCTAGTGCATTCTGAAACACTGGAACTTCTTTAACCCTGAAACTCGAAAGAAAAAAAGGCTTATATTCTATTGCACAAATCCATGACCATCTTAGAGACAGGAGGCCTGACTTTCTAAGGGAAACATTAATTTCAACACTATCCAACAAATAGATCTTTCTTTGCTCTGTGAGAAAACCCAGATCTTTGTAAGCATTGTAAAATTAAATCTGCCCTCTTGGCAGCCATATCAGACAAGCCTACAAAATATAATTCCCAAAAGTTGAGGTACAAACCCTTGGGGAACCCTGAAATGCAACTTCTGGGTGCCCTACCAGCCTCCCATATTTTGGACCCCCAATACCCATATATCATCAGCTCCTCTGGTAATGCCACTCAAGAAACCCACAACATCACTGTTGCCCCTACAGAAAATGCCCAATAGACATGGTGTTACTAGGATTCAAGTTTCCTTCTCATTGCAGGACCTTAAAAAAATAAAATGAGCCCCAGGCAAGTTCTGTAATAACCCTGATACATATATAGAGTCTTTCCAAAATTTAACCCAAGTGTTTAATGTTACATGGAGAGATGCTATGCTGCTTTTAAGCCAAACCCTAACTGTTAGAAACAGTCAGGCTTACGGGCAGCAAAAAAACCTCAAAAACAAACAGTAGTTTTCCTATAGCCAGTCAGAAAAGAAACTCAGTCGAAAGGGGGAAAAAAAAGTGACAGAATCCCCATTAGCAATAAGAATAAAAACAATGCCCCTTAAATATCCTAATTGGAGCCCTTGTGATCCTATAGAGAAGTGGAAAATAAAAGACTGTCTGATGTGCATATTAGAAAGCTTGCAAAGAATCATAATCAAGCATGTTAGTTACTCTAACCTGTCCTTGTTAAATCAGAAACCAGATAAAAATCCCATGAACTTTTTGAAAAGGCTGAGAAAGACTTTAGTAAAACACACCTCCCTGTGTTCTAATTCAATAAAAAAGGTTTGTTACTTAGGCAGACTCTAATATCAGAAGGAAGTTGCTCAAACAGGCCCTGTTCAAACATCTTTCTAGGTTTTATTATCCTCAAGTTGAAACTTTGCAGTATTTAAATAACAGTGTTCTCTGTGCCCCAACTAAGGAGGTCTCAGGAAGGCACTAAGGCTTTCCTCAATTTTTTAGCTGAAAGGGAATATAGGCTCTCAAAATTTAAAGCTCAGCTCTGTCAAAATACAGTAAAGTAGATAGGTCTAATCAGAAGGTACAAGAACACCAGGTAAAGAAAGAATTAAACTCATTTTCTCCATTTCCTTTCCCAAAACTCTTAAAGAGTTGGAGGGGTCTTAGACATTACTGGTTTTTGCAAATTCTGGGCACCTGGGAATGGTAAAATAGCTAATCTTTTATACCATCATATTAAAAAAACCCTGAAGCACCTAAAAACTCACTTGCTAACTTGGGAACCTAATACTAAAAAGCCTTTAACCAACTGAAGCCAGTCTTACTTAAAGCACCAACCCTCAGTTCTCTCATAATGAAGGAATTTAATCTCTATGTGTCAAAAACGAAGTGAATGACCATGGGAGTTTTAACTAAGGCTCAATGTCCAGCTAAACAACCAATGGGTTATCTAAGCAAGAAACTTGACTTGATGGCTAGAAGATGGCCAGCCTACCTCTGAGCAGTTTTGGTAGTTGCTTGTTGGTACCAAAGACCATGAAGGTAACAATGGGAAATAACTGTTTGCATTCCCACATTGGACTGCTGTCCTCTAAGGGAAGCCTCTGGCTAATAATCACCTCTTCAAATATCAAGCTTTGTTGCTAAAGTGATCTGCAGTC